>NC_068395.1:5955906-6255906 GCF_023724105.1 Carassius gibelio | reverse complement strand
CAAGCTCGGGCACAGAATGCTCACTTGGAGCAGTCCACTCCGTCCATCCCAAAAGAGTTTCAGCTGGATCTGGATGTGTTCGAGAACAACCACACATGTGCCAGCGACATCCCTGACCTGGTGCAGCATAAACTGGATGAAGTTCTGGAGCCGGTCATGATCCCGGAGCGCAAGTACGAGTTTAGTCTTGTTGTATGTCTGTCAAATGTATTACATGACAAAATATTTTTGCTTCTGAGATGCTAAAGTGTATTAAAATGTTGTTTTCAGGATTCGTTCGGTCTCTCCTCATTTTGATGACATTCACAACAGCACTGCCTCCACCATCAACTTCGTCATCTCCCAGGTGGCCAGTGGAGACATTAACACCAGTATCCAGGCCTTGGCACAGGTGGGCATCCCGCATCCACTGTTTGGATTCTTGCATCCTCATGTCAAGCAAAAGAAATCACTTTTAATGTTTTATTAAATGAAGACATGAATACATCAGTAAGACATTTCCTTGTGACATTCTGCAGATCGATGAGGTCTTGAGGCAGGCGGACAAAGCGGAAGCCATGTCTGGCCACATCGACCAGTTCCTCATCGCCACCTTCATGCAGCTGCGGCTCATTTATAACACGCACATGGCTGACGATCGGCTGGACAAGAAGGACATCTTCAAACTCTACAGCTGCATCATAGGAAACATGCTTTCTGTGAGTTCGGTTTAGCTTTTTTGTTAGGGAAATTAGCTTTTGCGTCAACATAGAGGATCGCAGGAAGTTAAGGCCTAATTTCTGAACGCATCTAGTATTGTATTGCCAGAAACAATATGGCTTTTATTTGCAAAAATGCAAGGAGAGTCTGCAGAGCAAACAAAAGTGCTGAGTCACTGTGTGTCCGTTTCCAGCTGTTCTCTATGGAGAGTCTGGCACGGGAGGCCTCCATGGGCGTCCTGAAGGACCTGATGCACGGTCTCATCACACTGATGTTGGACTCCAGGGTGGAGGACATTGAGGACGGACAGCAGCTCATTCGCTCTGTCAATCTGCTCGTGGTTCGAGTTCTAGAGAAATCTGACCAGACCAACATCCTAAGGTTAGCAGTGCGGCTCCGCTGGGCTACAAGTCCTTAACAGGAACTTTGTTTTGTGTACTTTTCTGTATACAGTTGGCCGACACTGCAGACTGACTGTAATCGATGGTTGTAGGTTAAACCAAGGTCATTGTTCTCTTTCCAGTGCTCTGTTGGTGCTGCTGCAGGACAGTCTTATCAGCACCGCCGGTTCCCCCATGTTCTCTGAACTTGTCATGAAGGTACGACTGGTGCATTTTGTGCCCATATATGCATGTTGACATTTAAACTACAGAACTCTTAGGTCTTGTTCTGTTTTGTTTTAATAAGCCTGTAGGACTTTGTTACTTTCCACAACCCAATGAAATCATGATGGATAACATTTACTGGGCTGCTAAATTTTACAGGATTGTATCAAACACCAAAAAGTCTGAACAGTATGCCATTTTATTAGTTGATCGTCTTTTTATGGCAGTGCTAATAATTTCCAAGTCAATGTTGTAATCTAAAACAATTATATTTCCAATAATTGAAATAAAATATAAATAAAGAGGGGAAAACTTGACTTTAATTAGTTGCCAAGATTTCTTTTATTTTTTTGAAGCTGAAGAACTCAAATGTAAACGAAACAAAAATGAAAACTGAAAAAAATAAAAATATAAGTCAATTTAAAAAAAAAAAAATAGTATGTACATAACACTGATGTAATGGGGTTAAAAATCTTATTCCAGCATAGATTCAGTGTTTTATGAAAATATGACCTATTTTGTTTTCTTGTCCTCTTTAAATAACACCGCTCTCTGTCCCATGCAGTGTCTATGGAGAATGATCCGTTTCCTGCCGCAGACCATCAACAGTATTAATCTGGACCGCATCCTGCTGGATGTGCACAACTTCATGAAGGTTTTCCCTAAAGAGAAACTCAAACAGTTGAAGAGTGATGTTCCCCATCGGACGCTGAAGACGCTGCTGCACACGCTCTGCAGGCTCACTGGCGCCAAGGTACACGTTTGAGACCTTCATAGAGAATTAAAGTTCTTTATGAAACTTTCTTTATGAAAGTAATCGGTAAATGTCTCTCTCATAGATATTAGATCACATGTCCATGATTGAGAACCGCAACGAGTCGGAACTGGAGGCTCACCTGAGGCGGGTGGTCAAGCATTCGGCAAACCTCTCCGGACTCAAGTCCGACAAGAGCTCAGAAAAGGGCGCCCTCAGATCGGTATGTTCCTAATGATACAGGGAGAAAATTGTAGTGGTTGATCTGGTTTCTTTAACTGAATTTCAATTTGGATAGGATGATAAAATGATCAAGGCCAAAGTGAGCGACATCCTGTCTGAGATCTTCAAGAAGATCGGCTCTAAAGAGAATACAAAAGAGGTGACACTACAGCTTGCTAAAGACTTTTCAAATTTTGCGAAATAACTGGAACTATCCATTAATCGGAGTATGTTGTTTCTCAGGGTCTGACGGAGCTGTATGAATATAAGCAGAAGTACTCTGACGCAGACCTCGAGCCCTTCTTGAGGAACACGTCCCAGTTCTTCCAGAGTTACGTGGAGCGAGGGCTCCGCATGATTGAGTCGGAGCGTGAAGGAAAAGGCCGAATCCAGCCCTCCACAGGAGGTGGGTTGCACCAACTTTTATGTAACCTTGGTGTTTTGTTGTCTTGATTTTTGTCTTGGCGTACTAAGGTCCGCGTTGTCTTTCAGTAATCCCTCAGCACAGCACAGACTCGTATTTACCGGGCTCTAGCACCGTGCCCGTCAGCAATAACGGAGAAGATATGAACGCCGCTGCCTACTACGAGAGACTGAAGATCTTACGGAAACGGCGCGGCCTTGAGAACTCAACGGTTTGTCTCATTAAAATCTTATTGACTTTCTTGGTCTTTTGGTTATGAAAAAAGCTGAATTATGCAAATTCAGTAGTGTTTTTCCTTATAGTACGTGGCTTGACGTATTTAAAAAAATAATAGAATTTGGGTGCTAAAACAATATATTTTTTTTTTTTTTTTTTTTTGTGTGTGTGTAAAATTTATTTACCAATACCTTCAACAGCAAAATGCATTTAAATAATGTAAATGTATTAAAACAAAACTATTTATATTTGATGTATCAGCTAATTCTTTATTACATTTTTAGGATTTATATAATGACAATAACAGCGGTTTTAATGTAACTATTTTTAACAGTAAATCAAAAAAATTTGATTAACTTTTTAACAAATAAGTCTTAGGATCAATTTTGTTTATTTAAAAATGCTTCAAATATCAATGTTTTTTATGCTGTTTTTATTTACTTGTATTTAAATTTTAGTATATAATAATGAAACTAATATTTTGTGTAATTATAATGCATCAAAAATCAATATTTCCTGTATTTGGTAAATATTAGTGTAAAATATCATGATTGTCTATAATTAGTGAATCTGTGTTTTAATATATATTATGTATTTGCCATTATTCTTTTTAAAAGAAAAATGTTTTTCAACAAAATAATAATCTTAAAAATTACTATTTTTCTTTTGTTTTTCTTTTTGATAATTGATGTAGTAATACTTTTACAACTAAGATTTATGAATTTTAGTTCCAGTATATAAAACAGTTGTAAATATTTGCGTGTTCTCCTGCAGCCGGAGGAAGACCGGCCTCCTCTCAGTTCTCTGAGACCGTCGGTGGCCTCCTCCACAGACATGCTCCACAGCAAACTGTCCCAGCTGAAGGAGTCCCGTGAGCACTTCCAGCAGGAGCAGTCCCACTCCCACAGCCCCACCCGCTCCTCCTCCCCCGCATCCAACCTCGATGACCTCAAAAAGAGGCTGGAGAGGATAAAGAGCAACCGCCAGTAGATCAGCGCCTCGCCTTCATATGCTAATGCACTAGATAGTCAGCCGACTTCCCCAAACTCCACCATCCCAACGTTTTTCAGGGTAAATGCCTACATAGATTACGATAATGCGAAATAGGCTGAAAAAATATAACTCGGTCTGTCTACATTGTATAATATTAAGTAAACATTTTCTGTATGTTAGTATTGTTGTTTTTGTACATACAGTGGCTAACCACACTAGGCTTTTACGTGTCATTTAGGGTTTTCCGTGTACAGTTTTCCTGTGCAGAATGCTGTAATATGTGTAACTGACGCTTGTTTTGTTTGTTTTTAAAATAGACATTTCAGAGAAATCTAAATTAATGTCGCTTTCACTTGGTCTCAACTTCTGTCTGTTCAAAACTGTTTGCCATTTTTGCTGTTTTCTTTCTCTCTCTCAAGCATCTCTGAAGCTCTCATAACGTTTGAAGGATTGATTCCTTTCTTTTAAGGAGCATGGCATGAAGTACCGGAACTTTCTTTTAATGTAAATAAAGTTTGCATTACTAAAGGCTGTTAATTCCGTTCTTTTAATAACATTCCCAACATTTTGCAAACTGTAGTGGAATCTTGGTTATTGATGGATTGTTTTGAATTACCCAGCAGGGATTAATGTTGAAGTGTTGCTATTAAGTTTTAAGTGTATAATCTATAGTAAAAATGTCAATAAAGGTTTTTTATATATATAATTTAACAAACTATACATTGATGCTCTTCTGAATTTTTACTTCAAGGGGCTGAATGTGTCTGGCTGTACAATGCACAATACTATTACAGTATAGATTCATGTACATATCCATATTGTGATAGTATTGTATAGCTATCTCAGTTTTTTTTTCTCTGCAAAAATGGATTACATTAAAAGTAACAGTAAAGATTTTCACACCGTTACAAAAAAACTAAAACCTTAACTTTATATTCAGAACAGAGCAGTTATTAACTTCTTAAGATATTTTAGATTTAGTCCGAGAGCTGTCAGTCCCTCCATTGAAACTGTGTGAACTGTTATACTGTCCATGTCCAGAAAGGTAAGAAAAACATCATCAAAGTAGTCCATGTGACATCAGAGGGTCAGTTAGAATTTTTTGAAGCATCGAAAATACATTTAGGTCCAAAAATAGCAAAAACTATGACTTTATTCAGCATTGTCTTCTCTTCAGTGTCTGTTGTGAGCATTCAAATCGAACTGAATCATTTAAAACCGTTTGTGTCTTCAATACGCATTAATCCACAAATGAGCTGTTAATTGTTTTTTAAATGTGGCTGACACTCCCTCTGAGTTCAAAAAAATAAATGAATTACTCTGGGATTTTGGTTTGTTTCGAACTCAGAGGGAGTGTCAGCCACATTAAAAAAACAATTAACAGCTCATTTGAGGATTAATGCGTATTGGAGATGAAGATATTAGCAAGAAATCTGCACATTAGAATGATTTCATGTGACACTAAAGACTGGAATAATGACTACTCAAAATTCACAGGAATCATTTACATTAAAATATATTAACATTTTAAATTAAATATATTCCAGAGTTTTACTTTTTTTTTTTTTTTTTTTTTTAATACTGTGTTTCTGATCAAATGCTGCCTTGGTCTCTTAAGAGACTTCTTTCAAAAAACATTTAAAAAAAATCTTGACAGAGCCCAAACTTTACAACAGTTGTGTTTTCTTGTGGCATAATCACTTTTTCCAAATAGTGTATCAGATATTGTATGTGTTTCTTGACATTAATCAGATCAAAATCACCTAGGCCTACATAAAACAGAACATTCTAACTCGACCCCACGTCTACATCATAATGTGGGAAGATTTTCATAATGCTGCTCAAATGTTTACGCAAAGAAAGCATGACATTTTCTGTAATAATTTTTGCCACCCCATATATATATATATATATATATGAAGAGTTCAGATGCAAAAGCCTCTAAGTGCCATCTGAAATTTTCATCTAAAATTAGGATTTTTATCAAGCTCCTATGCTTAGGATGAGTCATTTTACTTTAATGGCAATGTGCAGGTCCTTTTCCAGGCTATTAAAGTGAAATAACTGAACATAAATATAGGAGCCTGATAAAAATCCTAATTTTAGATGAAAATTTCAGATGGCATTTAGAGGCTTTTGCATCTGAACTCTTCATATATATATATATATGGATGGGGAAACAGGAACAAGCTGTGCATGTGACACAGTTCAGGGGCATGACTCATTTGGTCATGGTCTTGAATCAAAAGATTCTCACAGCAATCCAGAGAAATTTTGGTGGGAAAGTACCAGGAGAAAACAAACGACAGCTCTGAAGATCTCTTAGCTCTTTTTTTTGTATGACATTTTCCCAGCTACATTGTATGTTGTTATCATGTACAAAAGTATGTCTTGCGTGTCTCTTTTTATTGGTTTATATTAATAGGCATGATATAGTCATTTTTCGCTTTGTTACAGTTTATTATACAGAATTTATCAAATATATTTCATCTGTACATTAAAGATTATAGCCACCTCTTAAAGTGTGAAATGTACAAAATGTTTAATTTTTTTGTATAACATAGCATAACTTAAACTGTCTTTAGTACCATAATATGTTAATTATATTTATATATATATATGCATGCAGGTGCATCTCAATAAATTAGAATGTTGTGTAAAAGTTCATTTCAGTAATTCAACTCAAATTGTGAAACTTGTCTATTAAATTAAATGCACACAGACTGAAGTAGTTTAAATCTTTGGTACTTTTAATTGTTTCATTAATTTAACTTTTAATTTTGATTTTGTCTCACATTTAACAAAAAAATTAAGCTATTCTCAATAAATTAGAATACTTCATAAGACCATTAAAGAATACAAATAAAAAAAACATTTTTAGTGAATTGTTGGCCTTCTGGAAAGTATGTTCATTTACCGTACATGTACTCAATACTTGGTAGGGGCTCATTTTGCTTTAATTACTGCCTCAATTCGGCGTGGCATGGAGGTGAACAGTTTATGGCACTGCTGAGGTGGTATGGAAGCCCAGGTTTCTTTGACAGTGGCCTTCAGCTCATTTGAATTTTTTTGGTCTCTTGTTTCTCATCTTCCTCTTGACAATACCCTGTAGATTCTCTATGGGGTTCAAGTCTGGTGACTTTGCTGGCCAGTCAAGCACACCAACACCGTGGTCATTTAACCAACTTTTGGTGCTTTTGGCAGTGTGGACAGGTGCCAAATCCTGCTGGAAAATAAAATCAGCATCTTCTAAAAGCTGGTCAGCAGAAGGAAGCATGAAGTGCTCCAAACTTTCTTGGTAAACGGGTGCAGTGACTTTGATTTTCAAAAAACACCAGCAGATGACATTGCACCCCAAATCATCACAGACTGTGGAAACTTAACACTGGACTTTAAGCATCTTGGGCTATGAGCTCCTCCATACCTCCTCCAGACTCTAGAACTTTGGTTTTCAAATGAAATACAAAACTTGCTCTCATCTGAAAAGAGGACTTTGGACCACTGATCAACAGTCCAGTTCTTCTTCTCCTTAGCCCAGGTAAGATGCCTCTGATGTTGTCTGTGGTTCAGCAAATTCCTTGACACGTCTGTGTGTGGCTCTTGATGCCTTGACCCCAGCCTCTGTCCATTCCTTGTGAAGTTCACTCATATTCTTGAATTGATTTTGCTTGACAATCCTCACAAGGCTGCAGTTCTCTAGGTTGGCTGTGCATCTTTTTCTTCCACACTTTTTCCTTCCACTGAACTTTCTGTTAACATGCTTGGATACAGCACTCTGTAAACAGCCAGCTTCTTTGGCAATCAATGTTTGTGGCTTGCCCTCCTTGTGAAGGGTGTCAATGATTGTCTTCTGGACAACTGTCTGCAGTCTTCCCCATGATTGTGTATCCTAGGGAACCAAACTGAGAGACCATTTTGAAGGCTCAGGAAACCTTTGCAGGTGTTTTGAGTTTATTAGCTGATTAGCATGTCACCATATTCAAATTTGTTGAGATATTGGGTGAATTGGTGCGCTTTTGTTAAATGTGAGCCAAAATCATCACAATTAAAAGAATCACAACCTAAACTACTTCAGTCTGTGTGTATTGAATTTATTTAATACACGACTTTCACAATTTGAGTTGAATTACTGAAATACTTTACTGAATTACTTAAATTACTTTTCCATGAAATCCTAATTTATTGAGATGCACCTGTGTGTGTGTGTGTGTGTGTGTGTGTGTGTGTGTGTGTGTGTGTGTGTGTGTGTGTATACACACACACACACACACACACTCACTGGTCACTTATGTACACCTTTCTATTACGGAGTTGGACCCCCTTTGCCATGAGACCTGCCTTAATTCTTCGTGGCATAGATTCAAGGAGGTGTTGGAAACACTCCTCTGAGATTTTGATATTGACATGATAGCATCACGCAGTTGCTGCAGATTATTGGGCTGCACATCCATGATGCAAATCTCCCGTTCCACCATATACCAAAGCTACTCTATCGGATTGAGATCTGCTGACTGTGGAGGCCATTTGAGTACTCATGCATGTTCCCGAAACCATTCTGAGATGATCTGAGCTTTGTGGCATGGTGCATTATCCTGCTATAAGTAGCCATCAGAAGATGTGTATAACTACTGTAGTCATAAAGGGATGGACATGGTCAGCAACAATACTCAGGTAGGCTGTGGCGTTTAAATGATGCTCATTTGGTACTAAAGGGCCCAAAGTGTGCCAAGAAAATATTCCCCACACCATTACATAACACCACCAACGCCGCTCATTGGATATTTTCGAATCATTCTCTGTAAACCCTAGAGATTATTGTGCATTAAAAAAAATCCCAGTAGATCTGCATGCGTCAAGGTTTTTTTGTCATTATCACGAGAAAGTTTATCAATATAATGAGAAAGTAAGTCAATATTAGGAGAAAGTTTATCATTATTATGAGCAATTAAGTCATCATTATATGAAACTACGTCGTTATCATGAGAAACTGAGTTTCACGAGACTTTCATAATGAGAAAGTTTTCAGAGTCTCCGCTGAGGCGGAAACGGGCTTTAGAGTTCAGATCATACCCAGAGCTCTCGACAGACAGATGAACACAAGTGCACTCTGAATCCAGTGAGCCAGCAAAGGTGTAAGATATTGAAAAAAAGAGATGGTTTCCTGCCATCGGTTGACCCTCGCGTCGCTCCAGCTGTGTTTGTTGTTGTTGGTGTCACTTACCGACAGCAGAAGTCTGAAATGCTCACCGGGGAAAGTGTGCCCGGATCGACCGCCTGTGGTTCTCAGTAAGTTCGTTGTTTATTTGCACATCCTCTTGTCCTGTTGCTTTTCTGTACTTTTATGTCTCATACTGGCTATTCAAAACCTAGTGCGCTACCTACCTAGACAACATTTTTGCTTTTCAGGTAGGCAGCTCACTAGTTCAGATATTCAAAAATTGTGATGGCCAAAATGTTGTATAGATAGCGTTTGAATGAACTTTGGGCGTTGACATGATGTAAGAGTGCTTTAATCTCATAATCATGCAATTTATAGTAGCCTATTATATGGGGTGTTTAATAGCTGAATGCGTTTATAACCTGATCTTATCTCAAGTGGCTTAACACGTCTTGAAATGTGTCGATATTTTATTAGCAGTTTAATTAACGAGTCATGAAATTATTTAAGCCTGTTAACTATCGATTAAACCTAAATCCTGTCAAACAGTAGAAATGGTCCATCGTATAGGAGGCTCTTGGTTTGGTTTCTGGCATTTTCATTTTCTTCTTTTTTTTTTTTTTTTTTTTAATCTGTTTATTTTCGCATTTTCTCAGATGACACTGTCATATGATCTGAGGGAAAAAATAAAATGATTGTTTTTGCAACCGGTGTTGTGTAAGATTCGATTCCTGTAAGGGACGGACTTGGAGGAAAAAAACGCCCCTGTATTTTCTCCCAAATATAACAGCAATCAATATAACATCACAAAACCCATGGTGACCATGGGTAATAAATAAATAAATAAATAAAAAGATTGTGTAAGGCTGGGGAATATGGAAGCATATGGGTAGCATTATTCAATATGGGATGTAATATGCAAAATGACAATGCAATATGTAAAATGGCAATGCATTTTCCGATACATTTGTGCAACGTTTGGTGCAAAATGAAAATCAAAATTAAATTACATAAGTTTCATTTGCCATTTCATACACCGGTTTTAATATGTAAAATGAATATTAATTTTAACGCTTTATAAGTTGCAAAATTAAAATGAAAATGTATTACAGAAATGATTAGATATGTCTAACACGTTCAAGCAAAGCCTGTGGCAAAATTATCATTTAAATGCTATTTTTCTTAAATGCATTAACACTCACAGTCAAGACACTTACGATTACATTTTCATTCAATGTCCCGCAATGAATGTAGCAAAATTCAATGTGCACATTGAAAATGCATTCCGAGCCGATCACGTGTACGCCCCCTCCCGCCCGTCAATCACTGTGTGAACAAGGCGGGGCTTGCAGAAGGTCAAGAGACATAAGTGAGAGAAAATGGACAAGACAGTTGGACCGTGTACGTTTTGATCATTTCGGTTTATGGCTTCAATATTTCATTCGCACTTGTGGGCGGACCTGAAACGCTGCTTTCATCTGATTGGTCGAATTGCTCCACTTTCAGCTCGGTCTTTTTATTCTTTCAGGCAGAATAAGAGTCAGTGCGAGTGAAGCACTGTAATGTCTGAAAGCACCGCTCACTGTTAATTAGCATAATATTTGAATCAGATGTAGCTGGGAACATAATTAGTGCTGCTGAGACCTGCAAATTATTTCTAAGTTGTAGTATTGTATGAATATTGTCCCACTGATAAATACACAGCAAATAGTTCTGTCTCCTTGAATTGAAAGTGAAATAAAACATTGTAACGAAATGCAACATTGTTCACTGTATCATTCAAAAGCTTAGAGTTAGTATATTTTTTTTATTTTTTGGAAAATAAATTATAGAAATGAATACGTTTATTTAGCAAGGATTCTTTAAATTAATCAAAAATGATTATAAAGACATAATTTTACAAAATAATTATATTTCAGATAAATGCTGTTCTTCTGAACTGTCTATTCATCAAAAAAACCTGAAAAAAATTCTACTCCGCTGTTTTCAACATTATCATAATAAGTGTTTTTTTTAAGCAGCAAATCAGAATAGTAATGATGCTAAAAATTCAGCTTTGAAATCTCAATAAATAACATTTTGAAATATATTCAAATAGAAAACAGTTATTTTGAATAGGCAAAATTGTACTATTTTGTTGTACCTTGTGATCAAATAAATGCAGGCTTGGTGAACAAAAGAGACTTCTTTAAAAAACATGAACAAGCTTACTGTTCAAAAACTTTTGACTGGTAGATACTATAGGCACATTAAATTTTTCTCTAATTTCTAGCTTTTAATTGGATTAGAAATCTATAACTGCTAGACAATAACAAATAATAATGATTTGTTTATATACTATAAACATTTTTTATCACATAATGAGGCAGAATAGTTTCTATACTGTAATAAATGCTATGTCAATTAGCACTGCGTTGTTCATGTACTTTAATTATTACCTGCTTTAGATGACTTGAAAAACCTATATGTAAGCTATACATTTCTGTTTTTCTGTGAAAACAACTGTGATAATTAATTCTGGATGTGGTGACTGATGATAAAAACATGCAAACATTGCAGAATATTATACTTTATAGAATTGTAGTAGGGAGTTAAAATGCTTCAAACCAGAACAAACCGGCCGAGATTAGTGATTATTATAACTGTTTAAACAGTATAGGTGGGAAGTATTCAATCTCTTTTGAAACGTGGTAATTTTCAAGTGTTTTTATCAGTGATTCTTATATCATATTTATAATTTTAGCAGTTTGTGAAGTGCTTCTCATTGATCTTTCTGTGAAAACTCATTAATATTTGATTAATCTCTCTTGTATTTTAATTCATTGTGGTTAGCTCTGATTGGTTAGCTGGCCTAATTACTCTTCTCCATAGTTCCAGGAGATCTTGGGAATCAGCTTGAAGTGAAACTTGACAAACCTAGTGTAGTGCACTTCTTCTGCTGCAAGAAGACCAAGGACTACGTCCCAGTATGGCTGAACCTGGAGTCACTGTTGCCAGGGTTCATTGACTGCTGGATTGATAACATGAGGTAAGTTGTTGATGTGGCAGTTTAAACCAATACCATTTTTCTAAAACAAGCATCCTTCTTCTGCAACAACCTTAACATTCAGGTTCCGGAAGTGTAAATGCCATTCATTTTTCCATAAGGGAATTGTAATTATAATTTATAAACCTTCAAGGACAGACCTACTGTGAGTTCCGAGGTGTTAATCAGTGGTATATACTTTTATTTAAGCCATCCGTTAAAATAACGTGTTTAACAGCCGAATTTGTAGTAAAAACTACATTACCCATGATGCTAAACTAAAAATTAAATCTGAGTTGCAGTTAACAAAACCTGCCAAAAAATTAAATATAAAACATGCAGTAACTTTACATATATTGTTTTCAAAGATATAATTTACCACTTTAATGATAAATACAATTTTTTATTTGCAATGCTTCATGGGATTGTAGTTTTTCTCTCACTAAGACCATTAAGTACACATTTTTGTACCTTTTGTCTTTTTGTTCAAGTTTAAATTTGGAAGCTGATTTTTTTCTGTTTTGAATATGCAAGTACATAATCAGCATATGATTTGTTTGCAGGCTGCTGTACAATCGTACAAGCCACCTCACTGAAGCTCCTCCGGGAGTAGATGTCAGAGTGCCTGGGTTTGGACTGACCTATAGTTTGGAACATCTGGATACTTCTATTCTGCCTATGAGTGAGTGCAACCTGGGTGTTTATCTCATTATGTTGATGTGTTGATTGGTAAAAGTTGTTTGAAGAGAGCTTTGTCTGTTTCAGTAAAATACTTCTTCACTATAGTACAAGCATTGGTTGAAATTGGTTATACCAGAAATGATGATGTTCGAGGTGCCCCCTATGACTGGCGTAAAGCCCCAAGTAAGTGTCTTCATGATCTCTTTGTGCACACAAATGCTGACTTTTTTCTTGATGTCTAACTTTTTAAGTTTTTCTCCTGATCTGTTATTTGCAGATGAGAATAAGGAGTACTTCTTGCGTCTGAAGCAGATGATTGAGGAGATGGCTAATAAAGCTGGAGGTCCTGTAGTTCTCATCGCACACAGTATGGGGAACATGTACACACTCTACTTCCTTCAAAAGCAGACACAGGCTTGGAAGGACCTGTACATCAAGGCATTTGTGTCTCTAGGGTCCCCATGGGCTGGAGTGGCCAAAACTCTGAAAGCTATGGCAACAGGTATGGGCCAAATTTGTTGTGGAAAGGAGATTTTGTGGAAATGGGTTTTTGTAGGTAAATGATGTAGCTCTCATTTTCTTTCTATTAATTTACGCAAAATGAATTAAAAATTCATTCACATATACAACTTTATTTTCTGAATCATAATTCGATTCATTTCACTGATATTTTTGAAGGCAGAAAGTCAAAACTGTCATAGTGATACAACTGTCCTTATTTTATAATGAAGAAAAAAAAAATATATATATATTTTTAAAGAAAACGTCCAAGTATTTTGTGATAGTCTTATATTATTATTGAAGAAGAAATATTATTTAATAAATATGCAATTAAAAGTTATTTTATCAGTAATGTTATTTCATAATTATTTAACGAAACTCATTATAATATTTATATTAATATTTTTAAAAGCTTTTTGTCATGTGGTTTGCCAGCTTAAAAATGTAATAACTGAATCAAGTCGTTTATTTTTATAGCGCAGATAAAAATTAAAGATATTTGTAAAAACGTATTATTATTTTTTTAAAATGTATACACGTTCCAAAAATACTGGTCACAATTACAAAGAAACTTGTTAAATTCAACTTGAAATTTTTAAGTAAAAAAATCTGAAATTGTATTTTCTTGTAAAACAAACTTCAGTAATCTGTTTTACTTAAAACTAAAAAAAAAAAAATATTGTATAGAGTGTATGTTAAACATTATTATGTTTATTTTATTTTTAGAATATAAAAAAACAACAACTTGAAAATGGTATAAAAGTTTTTCGAAACCAGATGAAATACAATACAATACAAATAGATACGTTTCCAAAAACAGGCGATTGTAACAGTCAAACATGTCTGTCTAGCGCATATTTAACAATCCCTAAAAACATGGCACTAGTGTTTTGAAACTCATTTACAATCACTGGTTTGACCATTTTATGGTTTCGGTTCCATCACAGGCGAAAACGACCACATTCCTTTTATCGAACCACTAAAAATCCGCACCCTGCAGCGTACGGCCGTCTCCACCGCCTGGCTATTACCCTTTGCCCACACCTGGCCCAAAGACATGGTCCTGGTTTCGACCTCCAACACCAGCTACACTGTCCAAGACTATAAGCGCTTCTTCAAAGATATCGACTATGAGGACGGCTGGGCCATGAGGCAGGACACAGAAGCACTGGTCAATGCACTTAATCCTCCGGGTGCTACTGTCCACTGCCTTTATGGCAGCGGTATCCCCACACCTCAGGGCTATAATTACACAAACTTCTCAGACACAAATCCCACCGTCATCAACGGGGATGGAGATGGAACAGTCAACCTGTTGAGCGCGACACTGTGTAAACACTGGGAGAACAATCAGAAGCAGCCGGTCTACACAGTCGAGCTGCCGGGGATTCAACATATCTCTATTCTGTCTAACGAAAAAACAGTTAATTACATCAAAAATGTGCTGCTTCCACCGTGATGGCATCACACTTTCCCCGTTTAACTTTGAACTGAAGATACAGGTTTGCCAAAGGGGCAGGACTCCTGTTTTTTTGGTGGGGTGGGTCATGAAATAGTCAGCTTTTGTTGGGCAAAATTGTCTGTGTCAATCACATTTTTAACCCTTTAACCAATTTTATCTATTGCTTTTTAATGCATTTTCTAACCAAATTATTCATGCATTGCAGTATTTTTTTGGATCCTGTCAAACAAGCAAGTGGCTATTTATCAGGCTGTCCATGACCGGTATTGATTTATGTATACGTTGTCTCAAATGTATAATATGAGACGCGACTGCTGGATATCTTATCATTGCTCAATTAATGGCGTCTTAACCTGTGTACTGCAATTGTGCCAGGACCCAGGATGGGTTAACTAATGTAACTCTTATTCAAACTCTGCTCAGATTTTGGAGCTTTTGTTTTTTACATGTACTGACCTTTTGAATATGATAAACAACGGTTTGTGAGGAAGGTTATTTGTTGCCTTTAAAACTGGGGTTGTATTATTATGTTCTGTCATTAAAACAAAGACTGTATTTAAGGTACAACTGTGGAAAGTAAAACTTAGGATGTGGTGTTTTGCTCGTAAACAGGGTTGATAGTAACAATGCATTTTTCAGTGGAATTCAAACCCTGGGCCTGGCTGTGTGTTGCTAACCAACATTTGCTAATTGCCATGTTGCAATTATGTACAATAAAATGCTCTAAAACTTACGTAACAAAACAAAGAGATTCTTCATGCATCAGTTAGTATTTAGTACAAATCTTTATTATATTATATTAAAACACAAAAGTTGACAGCAATACAAGTTAGCAAACCTGAAAATTCACATTTTATAAACCGGGTTTCAAGATCACTGGAGGGGGAAAAGAAAGACTTTATTTCCTGATTTGCAGCGAAGCTCCGTGCAGTTGAGCTTTATGTAAAATGGCCCGTCTTCATGAGCGTCAACGAGACTCTGGAAACAAACGCACGTTATTAGTTCAGATGTCAACACAAAAAACAGCCCATCTCCACAACCTCTGCCTTTAATCAGACCTCGTCCTTGTTTAGTTTGTGGTGCAGATCTGTGTTTGGGTTCCTACCTGCAATTCTGATAAACATGTCTTTTTCAGTGCTTCCACATGATCACCCACACACCAAGCAAGGCTTATATGGAAAGAAGGATCCTATAATAGACCAGGAAGAGTGTTAGATGATGTCTAAATTTTATTGTATTTGAGTCACAAATATGAAATCAATGCCAGCTTTTACCTTATAAAAGGTGCTAAGGTTAAATTCTGTCATGGTTTCATCCACTATTTTGATGAGCTCAAGCAATGGAGTTTTTCCAGTGGAGATTTCCATACCAAGGAAGGTCCTGCATGAACAACTTGATGCCATTAAATCACTGCATGTCCATTATTTGAAAGGAAGAAATGAATACACATCCTAGTTGGGTCATTAAGATTTAGAGTAATGACATACCTAGTCTTTTCAGCATTAGAATAAACCTTCAGTTTATCGGCCAAGCAGAAAAACCTGAGAAAACAATCGGACTTAGATACCCAGCAACTGACATACAGCATAATGAAACAGTAGGGCTTTTCACACTTAAATTAGTCAACCCTGGGTTATTCTAAAACCTTGCTTCAGTTTTCAGATAGCTGCCGGTAAAAACTAATGCTTCTAAGTTACTAGTGTGAAGCGCTCCTCTTCCTGGGGTTATAAGCGGTGGTCAAAATGACAATAACCTGGGGTTAATCACAGTGTGAAAAACTCTAATGAGGTTTTGATTAGATAGCACTGACTTCTTGAACTGTGTCAGTCCAGTCCGAATGGACTGAATAAATGGTTGGATCCAGTGATGGCGCAGAACCACTGTCTTTGAGAGACTGAGGTGAAATTCTTCAGACAGGGTCAGGGGGATTCCGTGAGAGACCGCAAGCACCATCATTTCATTAAGTAGCTCCAAAAAGGCCTCCTCGGGATCATCTAAAAAAGGGTTAAAGGTCATTCTGAGAAAAAATACAGTATCTAAATACCCTGAATAAAATGCTTACAAGGACAGAACACGCATGTAGCCCAGTTGCCCCGCTCATGCTGGAAGGACCGCAGTCGCCCTCCATGTGCTTCACTTTTATCAATCCACTGTTCTTCTGATTCTCTGAACATCTCCTTCACGCTGTCAGGAAGAGGCAGTCGAGGTGCCGAGTGGGCTGATTTGACTGCTTTCCTTTTAACAGATCCATGGTCCAAAGGTTCACTGATGCTATTGAGGTAAAAAGAGGAACTTAGACCATTGGAAAAGCAAATCAAACTAAAACTAAATCAAGAAACGATCAAACGCACCAAACCTGTTTTCAGTGTCAAGTTTTCCTCTTTTCCTTAAAGGTGAGGAATCATCTTTTGAAGTGTTTTCAGTTTCATCTTCAGAACTGCTGCTACTGTAATTGACAATCATCTTTACAAAAAAACTTTTTAAAAAACTGCATCAGAGAATTAAAAAACCTTTCTTGAAAAGCACCAACTCAGTTATGACACTCGTTATTACTGTTTCGTGCAAAGTTGCACGATTTTAGCGCCCCGCTAAAAACAAACCAGAGGATTCATTAATGAATCATTCTTGAGTCGGATCTTTTACACTGATTCAGTTGAACCGGTTCACAGATCCCGTCAGAATGATTCACTCACAAATCTAAAGCGGCCCGAGCAGTTTTGAGCGACTTGGTAGTTTCATATCATAATCTATAACACAAACGAAATAGTGAAATATATATTTTTTAACATTATTTCATTTTAGCGGAGACGTCCGTTTTATTCCTAATCATGAGTTTATTCAAAGCAAGGATATTGGATGGGTGCGTAGGTACGTTTTAAATTGGTTCTTTGAAACTAAACATTCGAAAGAACCGATTCAGGAAATGATTCGGAGCTCCTTCCACCAGAAAACAAACGGTGCTTCATCACAGCGTCCCACTACAACAAAGATCAACTCAAATTGTTCCGGTTCTTTTGCATTCTGCCCTTATAAAACATTACAGTGGGTCAAAATGACATGAAGCCCATATACTCAAACTTAATCTGGCATCCTAGCATAAACACTAACATATAATGTTCACACGAACAAAATATTGACGTTGATTTTCTTGTGAAGCTTCATATGAACAATTATCCTGTCGTTTGCTACAATAATTACTCAAAGTGTTATAATAAAATGTAAATTTGCCCTGAAAAAGCGATATACACATATAATGCGTAACAATGACGTTTTTAGTGTGAATATGTAAATCTAAATGCCGGTTTCGAATAAAATTAATGAAGTTCCGGTATGTTTCGTGAAGATGTCAAGTATGAGTTATTCAGGTTCCCGCGCGGCTGTCGGGGGTTTCGGTGGTCACTGATCCAAGCCCGATATAAAACACACCATGTTTCGGGCTCTCCTCGTAAATCGGCTTTCCTAAATGCGCTGCAAACGCCCAAAAGGCTGTTATCGGTGTTCCGCGGAGTAATCCAGGAGAGATCCGGGGACTTGGCAGGGTTTTCAACTGTTATTGTAGATACTGACCAGGGGGTGCGGCCTAGCCTAAACCGAGGATCGGTGGGAGGATTCACGGCCTTTAGAAACACCATAAGCTGTTTTTTATTAAACTTATATTCCCGAGAATGAACATGCGTGGAACCCGCTTATGAAAAAGGTAACGTTAGTATGCATATGTGAACAAAACGTAGCAGGGTGTCTGTGTTGCAGAGCTGCAGTTAGCATGTTAGCCGTCTTGCAAATAATTGTTAGCCATATTGCAAAGCTGTGTGCTTACGTTTTTTCCCCCCATGTGTCTTGAAAACCCGCCTGTTTTATAAGTATGGTTCTGTGTAGGACATTATTATTAGTGCCAACTTACCTAACGATACAATTTTGTCACCGGCTTTTATGCTCTGCTGAAAAAACGCGAATATGTGTGCGCGAATGTATTGTGTGTAAACAAATAAGAGGCGATCGATCGTCTTTCAACATTGTTGCGTTATTACATTGTCTTAACCATGCATGCATGCTTTGGGACATGTGTACCCCCTTTTGTACACAGTCTATTTAAGAGGTGATGGAGACAAAAGGATTGTCTTAAAACATCTGGTGCATATGATACTGTGTTTACTGATTTTTAGTTTACTAGGTGCTCAGGTAGAATATAAGTAAGCACTTGAAATTCTAAGTTAGTATGACATGATTTGAAATGTACATTCAGGTGATCATTTGATGATGCTTACAGAGCATCAAGCCAAGACTCAAAACCAGCTGTTACAGTAAAGATTAAGGCTGTTCACATTAACAGTGGTTAAACTGCCAAGGTCGTCAAGTTGCTTTGCTGATGTAGTAGGATCACCATATCTTTTTAAACTCATGGTGGCTTAAATAGACAGCTTTCTTTATGTCTTCTGGTCAATTTTAATGATGCTAGCTCTTGTCAATGTCAGGGGTCTTATTGTTAAACAATAGAGTTTTTATTCTGTCCCATTCAGATCAGTATTTTTTTTTTTTTAAATGTATATATATTTTACTTTACTGGCCAGACACATTTTAATTTCAGCTATGTTTTCTATATGCCAGAAGATGTAAATTTTTCATATCATCTTTTTTTTATATATATATATATATATATATATATATATATATATATATATATATAAAAAAGGATCGATTTGCAATTTTTATGTCTTATTAATGTTTCCAAGATTTTTTTTTTTTCTGTTTTAACAAAAACTCAAATTTACACTTTAAAGGTGTCACATAAGTGCTTCTAAAGTGGTAGTTAATCGTCTTAGACTAATTAAAATGCTACTCAGAGGTGGCATTAATCCATTAACACAGCAAATACAACTATATAGTTTTATACTTGGGAATAAGATGGGTCAGAGCAGGCCTGGTTTTTATGCACCATTGCATCTTTACACTGTATTTGAAACGGGTACAAAGCAGCCTAAACTTGGCGTGTAAAGACTCCCTTTGTCAGCCAATTAGATAATGTTACCTTGGTAACATTTAAATCAGCAAAATATGCAATGACAATACTCATCTTAATATTTAGTTTAAAATTGCAAGGCATAAAATGACATGTACACGATCAACAAATGTATGATGTGGCAAGTGATGGTTCCATCAACAGGCTCAATACTGTTTCACAAGCCATCCTTGTTGTGGAGCCCTGAGGTGTGAATGCCCTTAAAGATGTGTTCCATTGCACGTTTTTCATTCAGTTCTCTTGTTTTTCTCTTATAGGGCTGTACCAAGGTGATGAAGAAGGTTAAGCTCCTTTTGCACTTTTGGCTGATGCTCACATCCATGTCAGTTGGCTGTTTATATCAAGCCACAAAGTGTTCCTAAAAACATTATTACATATAATTTTTTTTCTTCATTAGCAGTTCTCACGAGCTGTCAAAATAAGTTCCTCTCTGCCTCCCCACCTTTCCCACCGTGGGCAGTCCAGCATTTCCGTGCCCATAAATTCGTCAGGAAAGAGGTTCAACTACGGCTCAAAGCTGAATCCGTACAGCCGAGCCCGGATGACGGAGGCGTGGCAGCAGCATGCTGTTGCCCCGCCTCCAGTGGTGCACACCATCCCACCAGGGGCGGACACACTGGGCTGCACTGTCTACGGTATCGTCCTCCAGCCAGACACAGCATTGCAACAACAACAGCAGCAGCAGCAGCAACAACAATCCCAGCAACAGCAACATCACAGTCAGCAGCACAACCAGCAGCCGCATTCGGCACAAACGCAACAGCCCTCTTTGCATGTAGGGAATGAGGGGGGACACAAGTGTGGTGCATGTGGCCATGACATCTCCCATCTGGCTAATCCCCATGAGCACCAGTGCATGGTGAGCCAAGACCGTTCGTTTCAGTGCACGCAGTGTCTGAAAATCTTTCACCAAGCCACTGACCTGTTGGAGCATCAGTGTGTGCAGGTGGAGCAGAAACCCTTTGTGTGCGGGGTGTGCAAGATGGGCTTCTCCCTGTTAACTTCTTTAGCACAGCATCACAATGCCCATAACAGTGGCAACCCCATGAAGTGTTCCATATGTGAAAAAACATATCGGCCGGGTTCTGGAAATGCCACACCAACTTCATCAACGGGCACTCCAGGGCAACCATCTAATGACGAAGCATCGTCCAGTGGCAGCGCAGCTGTCGGGACATCAGGCCAGCCTACGTTTGAGCCTTCACAACCTGACAGGCCCTACAAGTGTTCGGTGTGCTCCAAGGGCTTCCGTCACTTATCTGAGCTCACCCGTCATGAACGCGTCCACACGGGTGAGAAGCCTTTTAAATGTGAAACATGCGACAAGAGCTTTAGCCAGTCCTCTCATCTTGCCCACCACCAGCGTACCCACAGCTCAGAACGGCCGTTCAAGTGTGCAGTGTGCGAGAAGAGCTTCAAGCACCGCTCCCACCTAGTCCGTCACATGTACGCCCACTCGGGTGAGCATCTGTTCAAGTGCAACCTTTGCGAGTTGCACTTCAAAGAGTCTTCCGAGCTGCTCCACCACCAGTGTCAGCCGCAAGGTGCTCGCCCATTTCGCTGCGCCACGTGCGGGAAGGGCTTCAAGCGCCCGTCCGACTTGAGACAGCACGAACGCACTCACTCGGAGGAACGCCCATTCCACTGTGAAGACTGCCAGATGAGCTTTAAACAACAGTATGCCCTGGTGCGCCACCGACGCACGCACAAGCCCTCCGCCGACCGCCCCTTCAAATGCAACCTTTGTGACAAGGGCTTCCTGCAGCCGTCCCACTTGTTGTACCACCAGCACGTACACGGCATGGATAACCTTTTCAAGTGCGCCTCATGCGGCAAGGGCTTCAGCCAATCCGGTGAGCTGCTCCGTCACAAATGTGGTGAGCCCTCCTCAACACCCACAAATCCAGACAAGCCCTACAAGTGCGACGTGTGCGGAAAGGCCTACAAAAAGGCCACCACACTACAGCGGCATCAGAATTCCCACTGCACCGAGAAGCCTCTCAAATGCTCGCTGTGCGACCGACGCTTCCTGTCCTCCTCAGAGTTCGTGCAGCACCGATGCGACCCTTCCCGTGAGAAGCCCTTGAAGTGTCCTGACTGTGAGAAGCGCTTCAAGTACTCCTCGGAGATGCAGCGGCACAGACGGGTCCACACCGGAGAGAAGCCCTACAAGTGCGCCAGTTGCGACAAGGGCTTCAAGCAACGCGAACACCTGGCCAAGCATCAAAGCGTGCATGCGAGAGATGCCCAGTTTAAATGTGTATGGTGTGGAGAGCGTTTTGCTGATCTAGGAGCCCTTCAGGAACATACTGTCCAGCACACAGCTGAAGGTGGGGGGTACCCTGTGTCCTCTCTCATTCAGTAACTTGTGCCCCCAGTTACCATTTGCAGAGTATAAGCAATTTCTACCCCAGTCAAATGATTTCTTACAAAGCCCGGTGACTTCATAGTACCTAATTTTGTTCTAAACATGCATATGATCAACAAGTATAGTTATTCCCTTTTTGATATCGAGGCATACTTAAATTGGATTCGATCAGCGAAAAGTTATTGAATCCTGGAAGGAGCGAACGGGAGATCTCAAACTCTATCCAAGATACCACTGTGACCCTAGTTCGGTAGGGTGGCATTTGCCCTGCATTGTGGTTCCTTGACCCGACATGGCTCACAAATGCCCCCATCAGATCTTTAGAGCACAACTCAAAAAATTATTCGGTCTTGATCCTTCATATTAAAAAAGCTATACACTTTTGTTAGTACCTAGTATGGTTGAAATAGTGCTTACTGTGGGCCTCCATGTAATAACTACTCCGATCACTAGCCTTGGTCCAGTGTACACATATTTGGAGTACCTCCGTGTGCCTACTGTGTGCATTTAGTTCGCCCAGCAGCTAAAGACAAAACAAAAAGGGGGACAAAGTTGTGCTGTTATAAACTATAAACTGTTATGAAACTGTCTGTATATGTCAATGTTGACGTTCCCCTATTTGTGGCAACTAATGGTATCTACCAAAAACCATCATTGTACTGTACCACACCTTAAATGGGACAAATCGTTAACCAGCAGAAGTATGACGAACTCAGATGCTCTACATTTCACGGATATTATACGTAAATATATAGAATCTATATAGAAATGTAAACTTCAATCTTGTATACAAACAGTTCATATTACCACGAGAATCAGTACGGCTGTCCTGAAAATTGCCTAAAAAAATGCAAAAGGCTTCCTGTTTTACTGTATGTACATAGTTAGTATGTATGCAACTTGTTTACCAGTCCTGTCATTAGAAATTGCATTGTCTTTCTTAAACTGCACCACAATTTTATAAGTAGCTTTTCACGTGAAGTTCTGATTCATACATTCTTACGTTTTGTTTCCGATTTGCCTTTTTAAAATTCATTTCAGCCTCTTTGTAGATGTAGTTTGGATTGTAATTGGTGTGTTCAAGGCTGTGTGAAAGTTGAGTCTGATTTTATAAAGGCTTTTGCCCCATGCCCTGACCACCCACTGCCCCATACAGGACTCATGTACTTGATGTGTATTATAGTAGCCTAAATGTCATTCTTCCTCTACTGTATAGATTTATCCATGTGTTTTTATCTCTAATCTGCCAACACTGTCTTGCCTGCAGTCATTTGCCTTTCGCAACATGACTGATTCATTTTTCTGTTATTCTTATATAAACACCATAAGATCGGAGCCTTTCAAAATGGATTTTTGGTTTCCCCCAGAATCCAGGAGGGAAGGTGTTTGTTTTGGGCCTCTGAGGCCTTGACTTAAACGTACGTCACTCTGATGTTTTTGTTCGTGAATGTCTGTTGCATACTCCTCAAACTATAACCAGTACGTTCTTTTGAGAAACTGATTTTTAAACTGACACCTTCTACAATTGTAGTATATACATGTTTAATTTAGAGAGTAAGTGGTACTCATACAAGAGTAATCCTTGGTTTTAGAATCACGTACTCTCCTTGTTTTAATGTTAGAAAATGCTACCACTTTTTTATTGGTCTACAAAGCTGTTTTCTGTCAAAGTTTTCATTTGCCTGCTTTGTTTCCCTCCCACCCACTTCACAATTTAGCATTATCTTACTTGGGGCAAAATGACATTCTCGGCTCTGTTGCGTATGCAGTATTACATGTTGGCCATTGGCCCTTGAGGAGCATCTCTCTCTTGCAGTTAGGTTTCGCCTAGTACTGTACGGTGAGGTTAGAGGTGGTAGTGACACTTTGGCCTTAAGCAGGGGCATCTAGTTTCTCTGCAGAGCCCTTTGCCTCCAATCTGTTTCCCATTTATTGTATCTATTTATCCATTGTTTTAATTACCAAGGGGCTTTTTTAAACTGTAGGCATTAAAAATCTGAACCGTTTTTTTTTATGTTTTGACATTTTTTGTATATTATTATTATTTTTTATTAATATTGTTTAAAATCTCTGTATAAATATCTATATTCTGGGCAGACGTGTCAGGACCACAGGGGAACGTTAAGATTGATGGCCTTCCTCTATGGTTTTGAGACCTCTCCATCCCGTGCATGCCTGCTGTGTTAGTTCCCGTAATCTGTTCCAAGTATGTGCGCTTCCAACTACACATACTTCTCCTTAGCTTTTTTTCAAACTGTAGATTGTGAATGAGCTAGTAAGAAAACTTAATGTGGTGGTTGATGTGACATTCATGCTGATATATCTGTATGTAGCATTTAATATACACAGCACTAACTAATAAACCTTTTCATTAACACTGCATTGTTGTGTGTCATTTGTATGTTCATTTTTATTGTTTATGTTAAGACATTTTTGCTTCAATGAAATTTAGCAAAAGATGCTAAATGTATGGGCATCTTTGACATTATCTTGGGCACTGATGTTATTTAGGACATAGTAGTTGTAGTTGTTTCAGAACCCATACAATCCAGCATCTATTGCTGCATGTTGTGCAGGAACTGGTCTGGCTCCAGCAGCGATCCGAAGCTTGGCCCAGGATTTTGTGTGTGTTTTTAAAGCCATCTGGAATAATTGGGTAATTAAAACGGAGACTCAATGATATGATTGATTCTTAGGGGGAAAAACCTTATGTAATCACCTCTGCAATCTCCACCTTGCGTTCCCATTCTTTAACACTCTTCTGCAGCTGACCATGAGACTCCTTAACCTTGATGTATTGTAGGACATGTGGTATGTGAAAATCGGCCAACTGGCCCCTCAACTTCCTGTTCAGGGCCTCTGCTTTGTTTTGTTCCTATCAGAAAAAAGAAAAAAAAAAATCAATATTATGGAGTACTACCCCAACTAGTAGACTACCAGAATTTTTTTATTGTAAATATTAAGCCATTTACTGCCATCATTTTGGACATTGAAGAACATATAAGTAATTTAATTTTTCTGACCTCTTCTGCTTGCTTAGTTTCCTCCTCAATCTTAACCAGTATCTTCATTCGTAAAGCAATGTCACCGTTGAGCACATCTGACTCATGTGCCAAGGTCTGAAGCTTCTCCTGCAAGACAGAGATATTGAAACAATTCTCTAGACACTTACTGTGCCCAAAATTTTCGGTTTACCGCTCAAGGCCAAGGGTTTCTTATAGTAATGATCCTTAACAAGATCTGTCCTATTATTACTGTGGTGTGTAGCTCAACACATATTTGATATCTCCACTTGTCAGGCTTGCAGACCACTTTATAGTTGGTTGAGCATCTCACCTTCTCAGAATTCAAGACATGCAAGGTCTTCCCTGCAAGCAGTTTGAGTTCCATATGTTTGAGGTTTTGCTCATCCAGCTGCTTCCTACATTTCATGTTCCCAAACTTGAGCTGCTCAAAGTCCATAGCCGTCAGCCCTTCACCCATCTCCTCTTGTTGTTTCAACTGGATTTGTAGTTTTTTCTTGTATGAGAGGAGTGCTGCGTTCTTCTGATACAACTTCTCAATCAAGTTCTCCTGAAAAAATGTGGGAACTTGATTGTGACTTTAAATCACAATTCCTGTCGGAATAAACAGGCAATCTCAAGTTTTCTTTTACCTTTGCCCTTACTTTATCCTCAATGTATCTGCTGACCTTCTCAGCACTCATCGTCACACCCTTTTTGTCTCGCAGTGCTTTAACGATGTCCCGATCAAACTGGCAACATTCTTTTTTAACCTCTGCCAAGTGGATATTAGCTTCTTCCAGAGTTGCCTAAAGAGGGTATAATCAATTAACTTGAACATATGAAATGAATTTGTCATAGCCTCATGGGCTTGTTCTCTGTCTTTTGACTAATGACCTTGTAATTATCCAGCTCTCTTTCTGAATGGTCTTTTGCTTTCTTCAAATCTTCTGTAATCTGTTTATGCACGCTTTGGGTGACATCACATTTCTGTTCCAGTGTCAGAAGCTGTTGTCTCTCTGGAGTGTGTACTTTGGTTTTCCTTCCTGGAATCTGATATCACAAGATGGACAGTGAACGAATGACGTCATGACTGACGATGATGAACAGACGAATGAGGTAATTGAAATGTATTATTGAAATGTCATTGAAAACGTTTAAATTACAAGATGTACATACACAGTCAATATTTCACTCTTAAAAAGAGTGGAAAGAGACGATTAAGACGTCACGACTTTAACGTGTAGCCTATGTAATGACCGTATTCATTTAACATTAAATACAAAGATAAAATATTCAAAGTGCGTATAACATATGTCGACTATAAAATACGTACAGTTGCCATTTCGAGCTGTGATGCTGTTTCAAAAGACTCCAAATGAGTTTGTGGGTCCAGTCGATTAATATATCGCTCAGATAGATCGATTTCTGCTTGTTGCGCTGCATTGGAGCGTCTTAAATTGAGGGAAACAAAAATTAGTTATTCAAATGTAGCTAAATATAATTTCTAATAGGCCTATACAACAATATTTGTCGACAGAATACTAAATGATACGTTTAGGGTCCCTTAAAACGTTTATAATCCGTCTGGTTTTCAGCCAACCACAAAACAGTATTATTAAAATGAATAATATGTAGGTTATAGGCTATCTTTTGGCAAATTATGTCTGCGAGAATAAGATTTTGAGAGAGAGAGAGAGAAAAAGATGTTATGCTTTACTTCAAGTCCTCCAAGAGTTCAACAAGTTGTTTTTTATCCGTGTCGATTCGACCGTCCTCTGTCGTTTCTGCCATGGTTGTGAAGGTAAACAATGCCATGGTTTCGTGCCTTTTCTTTGCCATTAAATGATTTATGTTAAAATAATAAACACATGCATTTATTAGTGTGATACTCTATGAAAAACAAAAACATATTTTCTATTTAGGGACATATTATACCAGACATTTGTTTATGAAAGATATTTAAGTAAGACAGTAAATTAATAAATAACATCAGTATTGTTATTTAATATTGTAAACATTTATCTTACGAGGAAATTTACATGCTAGATTTAACGTTACATATTCCGTTACTGTTTCCCCGAGTTCATCGTTTATTAAGATAACGTAAACAACTTGCACAAAACCGCAAGTGTGATGATACTTTTGAGTGAAATGAGTGAAACAGGAACAGTGAAAAATGCAGTCATACATTTCCTCAAAATGTATATGTCTTTGTGTGGATATGCAATCTGTTCCTCTGTCATCAGAGGAAGCGTAAGTCTTTCATATATGGCCGCTTAGCAACGGACGGACATGCCCAGTGGCCATGACAACTCGTACTTCCGTCAGTTTCAACGCTAAGCTATCTTGCGCTTCCGGGTCGAACCGTTGCAGTCCGTTTTTTCCTTCTGCAGCACGGGGGGGATTTGTCCGGAAAACCCGAACCTCGACCACAAGCGGAACGCTGCACGGGATTATAAACGAGTTTTGCGATTATTGCATATCGACTTTACGCAAGCGACGTCACGGTGACACGGTTTTTCCACGGGGGTCGAGCACAACATCGATCTGTAGTCCACCGCCTCTCTCTCTCTCTCACACACACACACACACACACTCTCACCAGTCAATCAATATCCTGAAGCTTAGAGACTGGTTAGTTATATTCTACTCAGTTACGGTGGACTGTATTTTCCAACATCCATTGTTACAGACTGAAGACTGCGAGGAAACACATCCTGGCTTTTCTTCTGGGATCTCTATGCTTCGGATCTAGGAATTTTAGGCCCCTTTGGGGTGGTGGGGGGGTTTAACCCACAATAATTAGATTAAAACAAACCCCCCCGCCTAAGACTCAAAGTCTATTTTTAAACCAAATGACTTTTCACATACAGATCTAAATTAGACCATCTTAGCTCTGCATGCGACATTAGCACTTCCAGAGCATTTCACAGACTATCCACCGTTCATTTTCACGCTCGGGTCTCCAGATATTAGACATCACACACCCGAACCGGACACCGTCAGACCTCTCCCGGGTTGGCGTACTTCCGATCAGTGGTCCTCCGCGTGTTTGTGTGTTTTAAATTGGATTTGGCGATCGGGTTTCTCCTACACCCTGAGCCCCGTTGCCCGCCATGCCCGGCCCGGTGGCCGGTAGTAAATCTCGGGTGTATGCCGATGCCAACACTTTGAAGAGCAGGGAATACTGGGACTACGAGGCCCATGTGCCCACCTGGAGGTGAGAGATTTAAAGATATAAAAAGTCCAAGTGCATCATCGCCTGATTTGTGTCTCAAAACCTAGTAAACTGCACACCAAGGCGCGTTTCGTGTGTGATTTTGTGCATGTGCCTACTGTTTTTCTTTGCGCAGTGGTTCTTCACATTTGTAGGCTCGCTATCGATTGTGCTGGGTAAGTCATCAATCTGCGTGATCGAGCAGCCCCTGTGTGAGAGCTGATGATGAGAGGATGACATGATCGGATGTACAGATGCTGTGTTAGAGAGAGGAGTGTGTGACTGGCCACAGCATCCACAGATTTTATGCAAATGCGCTGCTTCCCTCGAGTGCGCCAGTAATTACCATTCTAAACCAGTGCACAAATACAGCATTTAGTGGTTTTAATGGTTAGATTCCCCTGGAGTAGTTAATGTGCTTTCATTTTAAACAGTGCACATATATTGTAGTAGGTGACAATGAATATGCTGTCGTTTTTTATTTTCTGTTTTCTGTATTACTCAAAATGAGAATTTGTTTAGCAATTTTCACACAGCTCTTTTCCATACAGTAAAACTGATCATATTGATTGTCAAAAAAAAAAAAAAAAAAAAACACCAGGAAAGCACCATAAATTTGGCAACTATTGCTTGATATCAGTTTAGTGAAGTTATTTATTTATATAACTTACATTTTTGTGTGGTGATTCAAAATTAAGTCATTATTTACTGTCAGGTTCCACGACATTGATGTTCGATGCGATGTGCCAGAAACAGAAATTACTAATATTACAATTTGTTTTTGTTACTTGAAATACATTTGAAATAAAATATAAATATTAGATTAAACTGTCCCAAAAATGAGAAATGATGCTTTTAAATAAGATGAAGTACTAATGTAACTAAAACTGAAATAAAAATCAATTAAGACTTAAGAAATAAAACTAATTGCAAAATTACTAAAAATTATAGGGGTTATATGATGCTTTTTTAAAAGATCATTATTTTGTGTATTTGGTGTAACAGAATATGTTGACATTCTTTACTGTTCAAAAAACACATTATTTTTAAAATACTGTAAATTATTGTAAGTCCTCGGTGCCCCGCCTCGTTTTCTACAAAGGCCCTCCTTCTGACAAGCACAGTCTGCTCTGATTGGGCAGCTGACCCAATGCATTGTTATTGGATGAACACCGCAAGCACTCCTCGGAAATGTAACGCCCCTTTCTAAAATCGCGAGCTTCATCTTTCAAAATAATTGTAAAGATAGTTAATAATGTCCTTAGTTTTACCATCAGTTCAAGCCTGAAAGGGGAACAGAATCATGTGACAAACACGGATGAAGCTCTGTGTTTGCAGTACACAAGCCACAGACGGTTAAGACCGCTAACTCCACTGTGTGACCCTGTATCTCTCTCGCTCTCATACACACAAACACACACGACACGTAAAACTCTGCATTTAAACATTCAATAGCAAATACTTAAACTCACAACAAAACGTACTTCCAGTAGCTGATTCACAAGCACCAGATTATCTTAGCAAAGTCAGAATTACCTCCTCTCCTAAATTCACGAAACAGTCATCCATAAAATGCGTTGCTGTTCTGTTGTAAGTAATCTTAAAGATTCCTAAATGTATCTACTTTCAGAAGGCCAAATAAAGTGCTTTTGCTTTCTCCTAGAATAGATACACATAGCATCTCCCTGACATGTCTGCTTCAGCACTAACTGTGGGTACTGAAAGCATGCTTACTTTCTTTGTGTGAACATTTGGGCAGCAATATGCAAATATTTCCACATAGTGATGTAGACATGTGGGGGCGTGTTTGAATAAACAATACTAAAATAGGACCGTTGGATGGAGCCAAAGTTTTGTATTTTATTTTACATCGTAATGTATTTATTTATTGTAGCTTACTGCTTTAAGCCGTTTTGATTCAGATTAAAATGTGATTCTGCATGTACAAAGCTCTGTAAGAATAGTGTAATTTGCCTCATTGCTATAGTTAAGAGCGCTTCCAGACAGGAGGCCAATGCTGAAAATGTCCAATTTGGCTCAGTCCCTTGGTAGAGATGTCAGTCAGCCCTCGGCTGACAGGGGGAATGATGGGCTTGGTCATTTTCACAGATGGTTGAATGTGTTTCAGCCTCTTGTTGCTCGCAGATGCCTGGTGTCTGTGTGCTGGGTTGGAGATGTTGCTTTCTGGTCTAGATTCTCGATCTGACTGGCATGTGATTCTGTGTACCACCTGCAGTAACCAGGAGGATTACCAGCTGGTACGGAAGCTCGGGAGGGGCAAATACAGCGAGGTCTTCGAGGCCATCAGCATCAACAATAATGAGAAGGTGGTGGTCAAAATCCTCAAGGTGAGTTTTTCTATTCAGTGTGACCTTCTAGAATGAGAATTTCCCTCCCCTCTAATAATCTTACTAGCAATAGCAAACTATGTTTTTGAAGTAAACTACAGGCTATTGGCTGATTTCATACAAAAAGACAAGCCTTTTGAAATTCCTATTTCAACATTTACCACAGACAAAAATGTGTTTATCAAGTTTTTTTTTCTGTTGTTTACTGTTGATTAGGTGTTTATATTGTTACATATTTGATTTCTAAATTATAGCCTGTCAAGAAAAAGAAGATCAAGAGAGAGATCAAGATCCTGGAGAACTTACGAGGAGGAACCAACATCATTCAGTTAATGGACACAGTAAAGGACCCCGTGGTACATTGTCCATCTCTCTCCTCTTCTGTTGATGATACTTGTCCAATCAGGGCACACAGTTTGTCCCAGGAGGACTTAGATTTTTCCTTTTCTGAAGATCGTGGGTGGACAGCATTTGAGACCAATTGCTTTTTATAGCTTACAGATGCGGATTTGTGTTTAGGCCGGAATTAGTTGTAAGAAGTTTTTATGTATCAAACTTGTCAGTGAAATTACATTTAAAAAAAATCAGATTGGAAATGTCACAGATTTAGCGTACAAACATAAGCAGCCGGTAATAGAGTGATTTCAAAGGATTATATGGACACAAATGAGATCATATGAAAATTACTGAGAAGCGTAGTGATGATTATTTAAACAGCAAATTAGATTTCACATCTGAATAATGAGTTGCAGTCGGCCATGATCCTTTTGTAGTCCTTGTGCTCCTGTTTTATTCCTGATTCCCATCACAATGACTGCTTGATTGTGTCTGTTAATGCTTAATATTGTTGATTGAAGGATTTCCTGTTTTCTGATTGTGCATCTCTTTTTCTCTCTGTTTTTTGCGATTCCTTCCCAATCATTCTGCAGTCTCGAACGCCTGCGCTTGTCTTTGAATGCATCAATAACACAGATTTTAAGGTATATTCTATTTAATGTTGTCTATTTATCTGTCTGTCTCTCTTTAAATCTGTCTGTCGTCCGTCCGTCTTTCTATCTATCCATATATCTATCCATCCATCTATCTTCTGTCTGTATATCTGCCTTTCTACCAATCTGTCTATTTCAGGTAATGAATAATTTAGTGCATATTATTAGATTAATAATGTAAGTAGCATTTAATGCTTTTAAGTTGCATTAATTCTTCAAATGTAATAGTTTTTGTTTCCTTCCTCTTCAGGAGCTGTATCAAAAGTTAACAGATTACGATATACGTTTTTACATGTATGAACTACTAAAGGTAAGCTCACAAGTGTGTGCTTCACTGGCTTGTTTTGGAGACTTGTATGCATTGCTAAGGTCTTGTCTTGTTTTGTTTAAACCCGAGCAGGCTCTGGACTACTGCCACAGTATGGGGATCATGCACCGTGATGTCAAACCCCACAATGTTATGATCGACCACCAGTTAAGGAAGGTAATGATGCTGTTATTAATTCTTCATCTTGAATTGCATTTAAGACCTTCAGAATACAAATCGGAGAGCCTTTCAGAGAAAGAATGACTGTAATGTTCCCTCTCTCATGTAGTTATTGGGTTGGTACACCAGCAGAGGGCATCAGGGTACCACTTTCTTTTGAGTAACGAAGTGTTTTTCAGATGTTGATTTGCAGCATCATGTTTTTTGTGTGTCTGATGCAGCTGAGATTGATAGACTGGGGTCTCGCTGAGTTCTATCACCCCGCACAAGAGTACAACGTCAGAGTGGCTTCACGCTATTTCAAGGGTCCAGAACTGTTGGTGGACTATCAGGTAAAATGCTCTTCATGAATCACGCAGAATGATTAAAAAAAAGAGTCCTCTATTTTATGACGACAACAAACACTTTCTCTTATGTAACATAAAATTCCTCAGATTTTTCATCAGTAACTTGTTCATCCAGTTTTAGTTCAGTTTAAGTGGCTAAAATATTTCTGCATCACTAATCTCGGTCTTTTGAGGAGTTGCGCAATGTCATTGTTTATATCGAAAGTCTTTGAACTTATTTCCTTCTCTTCAGATCATAAGTATTCCTGACACTGTTGTCACATGAAAGACAGATATAAAAAGCTGTCAGTAACCGCCTGACTTGCATGAAATAAACAATGATGGTGTTTTGAACATCATTTGCTTAAACCGCCTTAAACGTAGTATGTTTGATATTAGACCGATGCTTAATAAATGTTAACGATTGTTTTTGTGTGCGAACAGATGTATGATTACAGTCTGGACATGTGGAGTCTCGGCTGCATGCTGGCCAGTATGATCTTTCAGAAAGAGCCCTTCTTTCATGGCCAGGACAACTACGATCAGGTGAGTGACATTTATATACATCAGGAATAGATCATTCAGTTTTAGAAGTATATTTAAAATGCATACTATGCATTTAACGCAACAAGCTAAAATCTTTATCTGAAGCATGTGACCATGATTTGATTTCCTTGTTCTCCAGTTAGTGCGGATTGCAAAAGTTCTTGGAACAGATGAGTTGTTCGGCTACCTGCGCAAATACCACATTGAACTGGATCCACGATTTAAAGACCTGCTTGGCCAGTGAGTACCAGCAGAGGATGTCATAGAGGCATTTCAGAAATTGAAATGGATTTTTTCTTAAATAAACAGTAATAAGAAACACAAGACATGAATAGAAAGCATATGTATTATGGTATGCTGTGTTATATTATATTCACAAATAAAATACCAATTATTTGTTATGTCAGTATATTGATTTATTATTTGAGGTAATTCCTTTAGTTAAGTAAATGTTTATGTATCGTAAATGATAACTGGCCAAACTTAAGTTTTAAGTACGTGGATATTAAAATACAAAGCAGTGTTATTATAGTCAATATATATATATTTATTATTATTATTATTATTTTATATATATATATATATATATATATATATATATATATATATATATATAATTATTATTATTTTTTTTTTAAGCTATTTACCCAGGCAACATTTCTAATTTTTCCACTTGATGTTATAAAATAACTAAAACTGAAATAAAAAAATGTATAAAAAAAAACAACTAATGAAAATGACAAAAACACCAGAACCAAATAAAAACATAATAGGATATTAATGATACTGAATTAACACTGATACAAAGTATCAATTGTTTTAATACTAATTGTGACATAAGTTTGTAACCAGTTAGTGAAACTCCTGCCGTATCCCGCAGGCAGACGCGGAAGCGCTGGGAACAGTTTGTGCAGACGGAGAACCAGCATTTGGTGAGCCCAGAGGCTCTGGACCTTCTTGACAAGCTGCTACGCTATGACCATCAGCAGAGACTGACCGCCACCGAGGCCATGGAGCACCCTTATTTCTGTGAGTCCGTTACCTCACTGCTGACAGCTTGTGTACACACAACTAATTGACTCAAATTCTAGAATCATACATAATTTGTCTTTAGATCCAGTGATGAAGGAGCAGTCTCACACTAATACAGATGGCACCATAGTGTCAAGCGGAACCAACACACCCCGATGAGAGCAGGTATCAAGAATTTAGAAGTGTGTGTGTGTGTATTTATTTATCTGTTATTTAATGGTACATGATTATTTATGCATATAGATTACCAAAGTTTCTTTAAAAACACTAAGTACTACTATGGTAGTATTCATTTTAAATAAGCTTTTATTTGTATATTTTCAGTCATCATTTTTGGTTTGTTTAGTCATTTTATTAAACGCTTGTCATTTTTAATACTTAGTTTTCATTTTAGTATTTCTACTGACTTTTAGTGTCTAATTAAAAATTGTCTAATTTTAAATCTAAAACAATTTTAATTTATTTTACTTAAGCTTTTTTCTTTTCAATTACCAAAAATTATTTTTTGTCATTTTAGTTATCTAAAACTACTCTGCTGTATTATAGTGGTGTGATGCCTAAATATTCATTGTACTTCTTTTTTTTGTATAATTTTTTATATATATAAATATTGGTATTGACCAGAATTTTAATATCTGTGCATCTTTAAAAATGATTAATCACCAATTACAATATAAAGGCAGTTCTGTTTTTATTCTTTGTATAGCATTTAATTGTCTGAAATTCCTTTCTTGGTATTGTTTTTCAGGAACCAGAAAAGGATGGCGTTTGTTACCTCAATTTTTTTATCCCTCGTGTCTGAAACCTCTTCAAGTGTACAGTGAAAGTTGGATCTAAGCAGCACCTGTTACACCTCGTCTCTCAGACACACACACATGCACACTCGCATACACTCACACCGACACAGACATTTCCGCTTTCCTGTGTCTGTCAAGGTTGGTCTGCCCCTCTATAACAGGTCTGTTCCTCTAGCTTGAAGATTTCAAAGCGTTCCCTTCCTCGACTCCACCCCCAAGTACACTGGCCCCTCCCACCTTAAACTAGGCATGGAGAATGAAGACCAGAATGAACCCCGCTCCCTCTCTCCTTATTGGTCTGTGTGTACGTCTGTTCAGTATTCAGACCTTGGCGCAGCCTCCACATACTGTAGTAATAAAGTGGCATGGTGGACCTTTATTTCTTTGCTCTAGGTAGATTGATTACTATATTAATGAAAATAAATGATTTTTATTTAGATTTATGTTCCTGGTTGTTGTCCATTAATTTGGGGGTTGAAATGTGTGCCTAATTTTTTTTGACGGGAATAGTCTTCCCCTCTTTACGTCACTCCAAGTATACTTTTTTTTTCTTCTTTGGCAAAGAAATTCTGTAAATAATGACTAGCGCTGTGGGAGGTGTCTCAATAGCACCATGGGTTCATGTATCCACTCTTGGCTCATGGGATGATGCGATTTCTCCAAGACCTCTTGGACTGCGCTGTCCACATCGGTCCAGTCTACCTCCACAGGTCATTGTGCACCTGTGTTTAGTTTCTTTTTTTAACCCTCTTCTCAGTTTCAGAGTTAAACAGAGAGACTCATTATTTATGTCCGGGCTTCATGTGGTTACTTCTGCCCTCAGTGGCCCTGACCTTGACCAACAGCTCTCCATGCAAGACTCTGACATTAATGAATCTCTCACCAGATTGAGGCCTGAGAGAATATATGTGAAGCATAGATCTCACAGGACTTCAAATACATATCCTTGAAATTAAAATGAGGTTTAGAGACATTACCAGCCACATCATGACCTGCATGTTCCAAAACTTGATTAAATGACTTGGGCTGCTCCCAATGGTTATACTTCGAGGTGAAAGGAACCCTGGGTCAATTTGGTTAACTTAAACCACATCCAGCAATTACACTGATGAATGGAAGTAAGGTTGTGTAAACAAACCCCAAAAGGTCACTTAAAGCGATAGTTCATTCAAAAATTATAACTCCCACACTTTATTCACCTTCTTGTCATTCCAACCCTGTATGTCAAATTTTCCGCAAACACAAGAGAAGAACTTTTGAGGTCCACACAATGAAAGTAAATGGTGTCCAAAAACATTTTTCAAAATATATTTTTTTGTTACACCAAAAAAATTATAATCATACAGCTTTAGAATAATATGCGGCTGAACTGTTGGGGGTGAGCTATTCATTTAAAGGTAACAAGAAAAGCCATTTTGTGAAAATAAGGGGTTGTTGGTGTCAAGCAACATAGAGGAGATTGCTATTTTATTTTATTGTGAGGATGGAATTGGATAAAACATTATCTGACAGAAGCTGTCCAAACATACTTTTAGTCTGGTGACAACATTCTTACAAGATGACTCACTGATACTACATCCAGATCAAACAGAAGGGTTGAGAGAAACACTAATCTGACTGATGGTGATTCATCTCCACACCTTTCCTGGAGTATAGCTGCACTATCAAATACCAAGGTTATTAAACTGACAACTGCATTTAGAATACTGTTTTCTGGAATTTTTTTAAGTGGTCAGTCGTTAGTCTTGTGTGACCAGACGTGTGTTTATTGACATATGTTGTGGTTTGCCTGAAAGCTTATTCTGTCTAGGTACCACCTGCAAAGGCAGGAAGAGATCATCCAAAAGACATGCAAATCATGCAACCGTCCACAGTTTATTTTTTTACACAATTTGAGGCAGGGAATTCTGAAATCAGGGATGTCATCATAACAGACAAGCATGCTGTTGAGGAAATGTTAGCACAATTAACATTAGGAAAGCAAGTTGCTCTAAATATTAAGTTAAAACAAGCAAAACTCAGAATATCTCTGAATACGTTTTTCTTAAAAGTACATTTGTAGCTCAGTATATAGGCTAGTAAACAACTTTGGTTTCAGACCAATGAGTTAAAAGTGCACCCAGACTCTCAAAAATTGTGAACTTGAAGTCAGCCAATCAGATCAAACCTAGTGATTTGACATTTACTTTTTCGTGTGTTATCATGTTTGATTTTCTTTCTTTATTACTCAGAATTATTTAAAACGTGTTTATTTATAGCAGCAGTTTTTTTGCCTCAGACTACAGGCCAGCAGCTAATGTAATTTGATGCGAGATAAACTTCCTGCTGAAGAAGTCACCTGATCCCTGGTTTCCTATCCTACAACCTGACTCCCAGGCAGGTCACGTTCAGAAAACTTCTTCCCCATGTTCAGCACTGCTTGGTTGTACCACAATCTGTGTCCGGTCAGCCGTGATCATGACAACCCCAGCACCTGCCTTAAGTCAGTGGAAAGCCATCTTAATTCCATAAGCGGCAGAACCATGAGGTGAGTTTAACCACTTAAAGGAACAGTTCACCCAAAAATAATATTTCTGTCATTATTTATTCACTTTTTTATTTCACCCTAAACTCGGATGACTTAATTCTTCTGTGAAATAGAACATAAGAACTATGTTCTTTCACACCGTATAAAGAAAGTGGATGGTGACCAACAGATTTCAAGCTCCAAAGGTATCATTGATTGAAGATTCATGCGACTAAAGCACTATATTACAAATCGTCTGAAGCCATAAAATAGCTTTAGGCTCAAATTGAATTAGTTTTTCTCAGACCGCTGTGGCTTTTTGCTATTAATTTAATCTTTTCCACATAAGAAAAAAAAGGAATATGATGAACTTTTATTTTTAATGTGACGTATTCTAAACATTCTACAGATGGATTTGAGGCATTAAGGTCCTAATAAAATCCTGTACCCCAAAACTGCAATTCTGGGATTTCCCCTTTGTCTTACAGTCAAGTCATCATACTAAAAAGCTTGTTGAAGTAATCTGAAGATGAGTTTATGATTATTTGTGCTGAACTCACCCAACTTTTGAAATCATACGTGTTTTATTATTGAAAGGTTATTCAAATGCAGATAAACAGGAAACCAGTAAATTCACAATGTTGTCACACACGATGTTTTAGTTTCAACACTGTAATGCACACCGATAGCTAAGTTTCCATAACACCTCTTTGAGAGAGAGGGAACCTTGAGCCCCCCATTCCACACACAAACAAACAAACAGATGAATAAATAAACAAACAAATAGCTGTGTCGTATTTCCAACCTGATGAAGACTTTCCACTGGTTTAATTACAGATAGAAGTGTTTGACCCTACTAAAATTTCATAGATTTCACAATTTGAGTCTAAACAAGTCCAAGAAAACATATCATATCAAATATCATGTAAAAAGAAAAAAAAAACACCTCCTCCGTGTCATTATGAGCAGTAAGATATGTAGAGTTCCAGCACTCAGGGCATCTAAAGATCTGCTCCTTTCCAATTCAAGCCAGATTTGTTGCATGTTAAATCCTCCCAACAAAAGAATTCAACAAGATTGTAGAGCGTCCCTCACTTTAACTCTTCTGTGTAGAGTAAGGACTGGCTCCATTAGTTTGTAATCTCCCACAGGGCTGAAGTTGTTGGGAGGTTTTGGAGATGCTGGATGCTTAACTCACTCTTTTGATATTGTTACTACGTCTGCGCCGGAAACAGAAGGGTAAGCAACGCTTTTCCGATTTGATAATTGGTGAGCTTGGAGGAGAGGCTTGTTTTCTGTAAATCAGAAACACAGAAAGTAAAAATCAATGATAACATAATCATTTATTTCAATCTATTCAACAGTTTCTGATGAGTACAAACAGCAGTGGGACTTTGCAGTATTTTCATCACTCCAATGTGTTGTCTGTGCACGTTCCATTCAAAAAGTCAGTCTGCAAGTTATGCCAATAGGTATTTTTGAGTCTTTAAATAACTAATTTGTTCAAAACACCAAATCATTGAGGAGTGAAATGTCTTTATGAATGTGATTGAATCACTCAGAATCTGTTCTACACTGATGTGTATTGTTTGGGAATGTACAACTATTAACTGCAGTGGCTTTGTTTGTTTCACAGATGAATCAAAAATAGACAAACTAACTGGCAAATTATGTGTGAACAGCAAATGAAGTATATTTGTGAATGAATCATTGTTCAATCAACTAATCTGTTGAGTAAATGATTCAACGACTCATTCATAAATACATTATTTTTTATTGAATCAACTGATTCATATAATTCATAGGCTCATAAAATAAAACAAAATCAAATAATATATACAATTTTATTTTATTAAATTTAGTATCTGATTACTAAATTAAATAATAAAAAATATATATTTTTCACCAGTTTCACTTTAAATAAATTTGCAAAAAAAAAAAAGTATTTCGTGTTTATATTATATTTGTGGAAATTATGCTAACTATTTATTTTGTCTTCCACAGATGAAAAATTGTTGCATGGGTTTAGAGCTACAAGAAGAAAATAATTTAGAATTTATTTGTATTTAATAGTCCCTTTTATTATGAGTATTTGGAAGAGTAAGCCTCACCTGGCTGCTGCTGCTGCAGCTGCTGCCGCTGCCTCTTTATTACGCAGCTGGCGCATTATACGCAACATGCGACAAATCTGACGCAGTGTCATCTTCGGTGCATGGCAGACCAGATGTGGGGGAAGAGCCCCTCTGGGCCTTCGGTAACTGAAAAGGGATATGTAATCACCATCAGGCCCCCTCCCAAAGAGCTGAACACTGCCACTGCCATAGCAGGATGCAAACTGAAAGAAAAACAAGAACAAAGATAGAAAATAGTTTAGCTTGAAATCAACATTTGGAGATCTTTTATATCAATTAACCAGTTGATAACAAATATTTCCCAAGCTTCTGGTTTCAAACCAAGAACACGATTAATTAACTACATCCTAAGAAACCAAATTCTTTTTAACACACACACACACACACCGACTCTATACAACAAGCTTGAAGACACACAGATTGTTTTACTTGACACTTGATCGGCCCAAAGCACAGACACGATACATCCACACCAATAGCGTTGATAGAACATGACCCAGTCGAGAATAAAGATAGCTCCAACTAACTGAACTGAGAATAAGATTCATCATGTTAAGTGATCCAAGGCATGTCTTTTATTTCATTAGTATCACTACCCAAAACACTATTGTAATCAATAGCACACACAAAAAAAAATACCTTTTAACACCTAAAGCATCTTTTAAATTAATCTAAAATCTAAATCTGTCTTCCAAAATGATTTCAGGTGTGCAGCACAAGATGTTTCTTAAATTTGGACTATCTTTTATTGAACCCCAGCCATGTGTGAAGTCATCTTACGTCCTTAAAAGTGAATAATCATCAATTCATCTACAATACAAAAAAGCACTCTTAATCCCCGTAAACTCACCGGTACAACGGTTGCCATGGGAACCAACTCAGTTCAGGGTGTCAAAGGGATGCTGCAGAATTATGTGTAAAATTTTGCCCGGCTTAACCGAGCATTCAACCCTTATACCTGTTGTTTTCCCAGGTGCCACATGATGTGACCAATCACAGGCTCCCTGCGCTCCAGTTCCTCCCTCTGAACCTGACATCACCAAGTGATGTCACCCCTCCACTGCTTTAAACTGGACACAACAATGGCCAGAAGGCTGTCTCGCATTTCAAGGCCTCGGAAGCAGTTACATGCAGTTAATTATCAAGCTACCTTTTGTCTCTGGTGGGTAAATTTAGAATCTCGTAGGAGAGAACAAAGGAGCATTCTAGGAACAATGCATGCTCTGAATTGGTTGACGTGCTCCTGGGAGAAAAGCTTTGTGCCGCCTACAAGCAAAAATTAAAGCAACTCATGTTTTACTGACAATGACGCTGCTATACCATGAAAATGGGTCATGGGTTACGTGTGTGTTTATTAGTGTTTAGTTCATAGATGGGGATTTGAATTAAAGACAATTTGATAAAAACATGAAAATGATTAGGGGTTGATGAATGAATGGCGTTGGGACACAAAGAAATTTAAGCATAGGATTTTTCATAAGTGCAGTTTAAAACGCTTCCTGAAAGTATGAAAAATTCGAAAAAGAACACAACAACAATATTAATAATAATAATGATAAAAACAACAATCTATCAATTAATCCATCCATCAATCAATCAATCAATCAATAAACAAAAAACTTTCAGAAATTGGAACAGCAAATAAAAATGTAATACAGTGGCATAAAGCAGGCCTATATTAATCAGAAACAAAAAAAAAACCTACTTTTTTGTGGTAATATTCTGAGCTTGCTATTTTTTAGGAATGAATGGCTTTCTGAAAAATCAGCTTTGTATGAAGTAAGTAAAAAAAATAAATAAATAAAAGATTTAAAATTACTTATTAGTAGATTAGGATCACATTTTGACGGATGGTTAAAAAAAGAAAATGAAAGGAAAAGCAAACAAAAACAAACAAATAAATAAAAGTATGATATGATTTGGATCACATTTCGACAGACAGTCATTAAAAACAAATAAATGGGAAAGCAAATAAAAATGATCTTATTTTGAGCTATGAGCTCAATTTAATTGGTGAAATTTTACAGATTTGGGAGACATATTGGTTTTTAAAATGCAGGTTCACTTGCTCACAGCATGATTTTTTTTTTACATTGTATCATGTAAATAAATAAATGCAAAGATTTAAAACAATTTATTTAGTATTAGTGCATTGAGAACTTTAAAACCCAGTAAAAGAACCATGAATCAATCCTACTTACTGTACATGGTAACCATTTTAAATGAACTACAACAGAAATGTAACGAAGTAACAACTCGAAGTAACGAAACAATTTCTTGGCAGCCATCCACCAGTGAAAATGAGAAGTGATGTCTTAGACACAGTATTAGCAAGACTTAAAACTCAGTTCATTATATGACACAATCACAAACCCACACCACATCTGTGTTGGCATATGTTTGCGGGCACAATTGACACCCATGGCTTTTTTTGCGTTGTTTAACTGCCAGTAGTTTCATGAAAACTAATCATCACCTTCAAAAACCTCAAGACAGGCCTTACCAGCTTTGCAAGGCGTAGCTGCTCACCCAAAAACCAGAAGCCACTTTCATGTAATCAAACAAAAGCAGATCTGCAACCTTCAAAATGTGTGAGTGAAAAATATTGTTGAATCAGGCCTATACTGCAGAGATTATCATGATAATATTACCAACCCTACCATGATTTTAAATAAATTAAATAGAAAAAAAGTTTGGAATAGATATTCTTTTATATTTTGTTGTTACTTTTGTAAATTTTTTGATCATGCAATATAGAGCAGAACTCTCTGAACTCTACTCCTCTCTTTATCTTCTCCCAGGCTGTAAATTTGTATATGGTTTAGTGTCATAAAATATAGAGCTGCAATGCACCTCTCAGTAACCACCAGTGCAAATTTCAACAGCCACTAAATGTCCTTCCTGTTTCCTAACTCCTCCTTTTATTAAATCAGCCTTTATCATAATCTACAGTATATTGACTATCTTTACTGATATTGCCATACCTTAATTTCTGATTCCAATTATTAGCCTAATATATTAGATTTATAATTTGGGTAATTTTAGTACTATTTAAGATTGCTTTACATACAATATTAGATTAAATATATGTAAGATTTTCTATTAAATAATGCTTTTTCTGTAAAAACGTTCAATTTAGCGTAATGTAGGCCTATTTACTTAACGATACTGCCACCCAGAGACGAAACTGTGATGTCCTAAAAAAACAACAACAATGGAAGAGTTAAAATTCCTTCATTATTATTATTATTTTATTTTAGGTGTTATATGGTAACTTTACTGATGGTAAAATGCAAACCTAGGTTATTAAAGATTTTTAGATTATTCATAGGCTTACTACTTAATAATAGCCTATAATAATAATAATAATAAAATCTGAGTAGATCAATCAATTAATTAATCAATCACTGTTTTATACTTAAAACAGTGAATGATTATAATTGATATAAACTAATACTTTTTTAATTAGTTTATATTTCTGTTTGTTTGTTTAACTGGTGTGGCTCGTGGATGTGTTTTGCGTGGGTGAAGTAAACCTAAAAAATAAACAATCATATTTAAAAGGCATTCTGACTCATTTATATTCAATATTCCATCTTTATAAAGTACAGCAAATTAGAAATCTAATTATAAAACTGTCCTGATATTTAAAAACCAATCCAGTAGCCTATGGGAAACCAGCAGTGCTTTTTTTTTTTTTTTTTAGTCAAAGGCGGGTTATTTGCGTGTTAAGTTAATAAAAACCTAAAACAATCTCACCGATCGAGTCAGGTCTCACTTTGCCATAAAACGCTATTGAGCGCCTGTTTGAGTCGCGCCCTGTGTGCAAACACCGACAGGGTTATGACACCAAACAACGCCCACAAGGAGGAAGTACACTGAGCAAGCATCGATAGTTGTGTGAAGAGTTAACTTTTGGCATTAGTGTAATTTTTTTTTTTTTCAAAATAAAACAAAAAAATGAGCTTTTTATGTGAATTATAAACTAGAAAAACGACACAAACACAGCATGTACATATTTTTGCACGCTCGCTCAACAGGTGCTCGGATCAGCAGTGACTACGTCATGAATTATTCATGAGATGCATAATGAGCAGGCTGGTATGAACTGTGCTCGGGCTCGAAGTCGAAAGTCAGTAGTTGTAGTCCACGAGCGCTGGAGAAAGTCAGTGGGGGTCCCACCTGCGAGCCTACCCTTCTCTATTCGCCTTGTGGACACCCCTAAATTAATAATAAAATGTCGCCTTTGGTGTCCCCTCGCTTTTTTTCCGAAAAGGAGGTATCCAAACATTGCACCAAGGATTCGTGCTGGGTGTTGTTAGGGACGCGCGTCTACGATGTGACGGGGTTCCTCCGGATGCACCCGGGCGGAGAGGCGCTCATCCTCCGCCGCTCTGGCAAGGACGTCAGCCGGGAGATCGAAGGACCGCCACACCGGCACTCGGAGAACGCCCGGAGGTGGATGGAGCAGTACTACATTGGTAAACTCGACAAAAACAGCATAGATGAAGATACGGAGGTAATTCCCGAAATAGCAACATAAAGTCACTCAGTTAATCACACGCACTATTTTAAGGAAGTTTACAATAGCCTACGTGAGGTCATATCTTAAGACGTCAATCTTCAGGAACTGTTACTCCACACAGAGTCAGAAAGTTTTTTAAGAAATAAATTTGGTCCGTAAAGGTTTTAAATAGCTATGTCAGATTCAAGATGGAAATCAAAACCTTCTTCTGAGCTGCATCTTTTTAAGAAATCAGTGGAGTTTGTTCATGATTCGAACTGAATCGATCCGAGCGGTCCTTCAGTCACCGATTCACTGAATCGAGAAATAATAAAGCACTGTAAACAAGCTTGAGACTCAAGTGCATGCTTGCTTTATACGAATCAGACTTTTTCTGTGTCACGGAAATTAATTTTATTAGGATATTATGTAGTAAATGCAAATTATATTGTTCTAAACTCCATATAAAGTTTGACATTTGTCACAGATTCAGCTTCGAAACCCTTTAAAAGATCAATAACTATTGAGAAAAAAGCCTTGAAACATAACACACACTAAATCTCACCTCGTAAAAATATTGCAAATGTTACATATTTGAAAGAATAAAAGTAGTTGTAATAGTAATGTTATTAAGAAAAAATACGTTTTACATTTTGTGTAAAAACTATAATAAAATTAAATCCCAAATTAAATCCCAAGTGTGTTCTGTTAATACTGTAGGTCCTAAAATCTGCTTTCAGTTGGTTTTACTATCATAAGTGATGCAAAAGCAAAGATATTGAGATTCAGATGTGCTAATAAATTTGTATAAAATACATATAGCCTACTATTTTTTTCGAATATAGAACAACATTTAGTTTAACTATAGCACAAGGCATGCTATTGATTTTCAAAGAAAATACATACATTAATTGAACTTTAAATGCTGTGTTGTTAATGGTTTCCTTAAAAAAAATGCTTTGTTTTATTCACAAAACTATAGCACAAAATGTGTTATTGAAATTTTAAATTGCGAAAAATCTTGCAAAACCTTTTAAAGAGTGCTCATCTGCTTTCCTGGGCCTTTTATTAATAAACTGTATAGCAGATTTGGTCTTTTTATATGAATGTACTTTGTCTAATAGCCTACCTTAAGCATTTTCTTTATAATGGTTTTCTATGGGGGAGAAAAAGCTTAAAGATGTAGTTGATTAGCTTTTTTGGAAGTCTTGATTGTGTTTATGGGGTACAGTCTGTTCATGCGATTAAAAAAAAAAGTGTTCTTTTCACATTTTTTACCTTTATTCTGCACCGCTGTTTCTTTTCTTGTCAAAACAGTCTGTTGAGTTCCTGATTCCATGAAGCCCCTCCTTCAGAAATCAGATTGGTTAGCTGGCCCAGTGTGTTGTGATTCACTGACCATGTACGTGCATGTTGTCCGGACATGTCATGGCCTGTTACCATTAATGGTAGCTGCATGTTCCTGGGGGCAGGGTTTATGTAAATATCAGGGTTGGTGATGTCACAAACCCAGGAAGAAGCATGTTGTAGTCCCTACCAGCCTTTTTGTAGTCCTTAAACAGCGATTTCTTTAAAAGAAAAATATATCCCTTTGCATCGAACTTTGAGCGTTATAACTTTGGAAATATTGTTTATGCTCTAACAGCAACATTACACACTTAACTAAAGTTAAAAGGTGAAATCATAATCAACAACCCTTAAATGTGCACTAGCGCATTGCGTTCATATTCTGGGTTGTTCTGCCTGACTGTAAATAGAATTTCATTAACAGTAACATTATTAATATTAATAGTGTAGTAATAATACGGAGTTTGGTCTTCCAATGTTACTGTTGTAGTATATTAAGCCACATTTAGTTTTTCAGAATGTCCCAAAACAGTGCCTTGAACTAAACACTCACTGCATTTCTTTATACTTGAGTCCAAGTTCAAAATAAAACTCTACGTACCACTCCATTGTGAACGTATGGAGCTGAACCACAGCACTAGTTTTGCAAAAGAATGCAAATATCATTGCGAGGGGATATTGCAAGAGAATGTAAAAGATTTGAAGAAGACAAAAACCACTATCAACATTTTTTTTTAATAGAAAGACACTTCCTATTAACCATTATTTTATTTAATGGTTTAAATTTTAATAATACCCTTTTTTAAAAACAACCTTTTTTTGTCATAGAAAGCGGCCTACTGCGTCCTTTAGATTCAAGATGAAATGTTTGTAATTATTTTTTAAATTATGTAAAGATTGTATTAGTAGCAATATTAGGCTATAATAGTAATGACATATTTTGTGTACAGTATAGCTTATTTAAATAGCTTATTATATAAGTGAGCAGTGCTTGTGTGCGTATGTATTAAGAATACAGGGAAACTTTTTGCAGCAAAATAGTTGTCGAATATCCAACATCCAACATCATATGAACTTTATAACGGTGGTTCTAATGATTAAACAAAATAAACTGGGACTCATAAAACTACAATAAACATTATTATTAATACAGCCTATTAAAGAAAAAACAAATTATAAGTAATATGTGCTACATACTTTCTATATGCACAATTTAGAACAAATCACGAGCCACGCCGTTATATCACACATTATGACACAAGTCGTCAGGACGTAAAGGAGTCACCGAATTGATTTTTTAAATTAACGATTACCAAACTCGGTTTTCTTATCTCAGTTTTTTACCTGTGCAGGTTTTTTTTTAATTAGATTGGAAAACCAATCCATAAGAAACGCATCGATATTTGTGATAGATGTGATATTTGTGCATCGTGCTAGCAAGTAGACAATAATAGATAGATAGATAGATAGATAGATAGATAGAAAGACAGACAGACAGACATGCCTTCTGTCCCTGCTTGCCTCTCCTCTGTGACTCCGCAAAGGAAAAAGCCGGGGGGAAGGACCAGGTATCTAACCTTCCAGTTTCAGCTTTATGTATTATTTTCATTTTATTGTTAGCTTTATACATATCTAGTCATATTAACACAACTGCTAGGTATTGTCAGGCTTTTATTGCCATTATGCCTGTGATGAACATTTTGAAATGAGGCATGTACTGACTACAAGCTCAAAGTGCAGAAGAAGGGTGGATATTTTAGAATGTAGAAGGTATAAATGAGTGTGTGTGTGTGTGTGTGTGTGTGTGACAATCAAACCGGTCTGTCTTGTCTAAGCAGTGGTATATACTCCGGCTTGACCCACAACACACACAGAGTACTGTCAGTAGTCACATGAAAGGGTTAATATACAAAGTATCTTTATGCTATAATTACTTGTCACTTCATGCTTTCATATTAGTTTCTAACTTCATACTTTCATATTAGTTACTGACTGAAATCAAGCTTATTTGCTTGTATCTTGGCCCATTTTGACTATGTACAGTATGTGTATAAAATAAGGGAGTATTAGAAGTTGCATTGTTCTTTGTTGTGAGTTGTGATTGGTTAGAAAACGTGTACACTGACAAACAAAATTAGCATGCGTTCCAATTTGAATTTCTGCATTTTACTTCAAGGCTTTGAGTCAGCCGTCCTGAAGCAAGACATCTCTCAGCAGCTATGATTGCAGTGTAAACAGTCTGATCCTTTAACAGTGTGACGACTTGAATCTCCACCACTCAACACAAGAGCTTGGCCGGAGACATTGCTAATCTATATTTCCACATAGTTTCACAAGCACATTTTAACATCCTCAGGTGATAAATACTGCTGTAGTAAAAAGTATTGTATTATTATTTTTTAATGAGTCATAATGATTTCAAATTTTAAACTTATAATTTTTTTTTATAAAGTTGATGTTTAATTATTTAATATATTTAATTCAATGCAAAATTTCTACTACATTTCTCTCAAAGATTAAATGTGTATTTTTGTAATGGTTATTTGTAATTTTTAGACCTTTGATATCTGACATCAGAGTATGTTATACAAATTTAAATATAAAATTACTGTTAGTTATTTATTTATTTTTAGCAAATGTTTTTCTTTCAGTCCCAGTTCTTTCAGTGCGTAAGATATTTAATAGCAAAATATCAAAAATAGAAGCAAATTTTAGAAACAAGGATTTTTTACAAGGAATATTTACTCATATATTTAAGATAAAAAAAAATCTGTTTTAACAACATTTTCAACAAAACAACTCTTTTCAACATTGATAATAATCAGAAATGTTTCTTGAGCAGCCAATCAGAATATTAGAGTGATTTCTGAAGGATCATGTGACACTGAAGAATGGAGTTATGATGCTGAAAATTCAGCTTTGCATGACAGGAATAAATTGTATTTGAAAATATATTCAAATGGAAATCAGTCATTTTAAATGGTAAAAATAGTTCACAATATATATATTTTTTTACTGTCACATAAATTCAGCCTGGATAAGACATAACAAAAAATAAATAAATAAAAAGAAAGCCCTGTGCATTTCCACATCACGTTTGAATCATTACATACTCATTGATTGATCTTCATGGTAGAACATCTTAAATATTAAAGATTTATCAAAGAGAAGATAACCCTAAACCAGCACAATCTTCAAAAGTTCAGTAAAATTGTGTTATGTTTATCATTTTTTCTTACCAGTTTATTTACAAACAAGATCCTTCCTGAGAATGTGAGTCCATTGATTTCTGTTTGTTCTGAAAAAATCTGGCTAGACCTGCTATAAACTTATAAAATGGTCGAAAGTATTTGTAGTATTAATGGTTATGACATTGCAAGGACAAACTCAAAAGGCCTTAGTCAGGCAGCAAAACAAATGACCAAGAAATCTGGGGGCTAGTCTGTCTCTCTTTCTTATTGATCGCTCGTGAAACCAGCTGGACCTGTTGACAAGGTGCAAGGGCTGTAGTCCATCTACTCGCATCTAGTGAGGGTATTACAAGACAACGACTTGTTATGGGTGTGTTGACAAAATGGGATCAGGCGGTTCCACTTCTTGAACAAGCATGAATTTGAAAGAGGAGAACGAGATAAATGGCTGACTGAAGTGATGCATGAATGTTTAGGTAAACACCTGTTAGGGTTATGGATATATTGATTGTTCTTTATGAAACAACTGGCCTTGTGGCTGTTAGTTTCCTCGTAACTAGAATGGAAAGATCGTAATGCTCAGTATTGTAAAGCATGGCAGCACGTCAGTTCATAACTCTGTACAGAGGTGAAAGAACAAAGGCTTCTTTAGCACCTTTATTTACATCACTCAGATGTTTTTGCAGCATGTAATGGTGCCATCTCAAGTAACACCCACATTCCCACTCCCAAATGCTCTGACACATGCACATTTGAATGTATGACTTCAGATTGGATATTGGATATTTCAATATTATATTGATTATATTTGATATTTTGTCTGAATATATTACAAATGAAATAATAAAATCAATTATTAAAAATGCTAAACATACATTTAGGCATCACAACATTATATTGTACGGTGTGAAAAAAATGCATATTCATTTTAAGGTTAGCTAAAGATAACATTTAACAGTATTAAAACAGTTTGTTTAAGACTAAATAAGTTCTAGAGAATAGAAAAGATTTTAAATTGTAAATGTGCATGCTTCTTTCTTTTATTTTTTACAATTAAATATCCAAAATAAAAATGGGATACAGTAATTGAAATTGAACTAATATTGGCTTATGATACCAATTATTGGCCAATTCAACTGATGTCACTAAGGCCTCTTATGTTTCATCCAACCCCCTGCTGTATTTTCCGGCTAGTCTTACTCCGTGATTGACCACAAACTCTGGTCTGAAATTGTTCCATTTAATATATTTAAAAATATGTCTCAATACAAAACATATTAATATAATAGAAATACAATTTTAGGCTGTATTTTTTCTAGTCCATTGGAAACATTTGGTAAACATCTCACCAAGTCAGTTTGAATTGGTTTAGTTGCCAGTTAATTTTTAATAAGAACGTGTAAGGCAGAGGCATGGATCTCTGGAATGCATTCTCTCTGCGGATATTATCTAATTTCTCCTTCAATAGCCTTTTTGTTTTCCATGGCTTCAGCCACAAAGTAGCATGCCATGCCAACCCTCACCAAGGGCCACTTGGTTGTGAATGCTCAATAAAGTTAAAATGCACTGAAATTCCTTTCATAACATTGTCTCATGTTCGTGATGGAACCTCATACTGAATCAGTGTAGTTAATGCTATAATCTAAGTATGCCTATAACCACAAGACTATAGGATGAACAGGTATCCTCTGGTGGGAGAAGTGTTTACTACCGGCTGCTATGCTGACAGAGACGACCGCAGTACTTAGTTATCCAGTGTTATCAAACCTTTTCGCTTTGTAACACCCCATTGTCTTTCCCCAAGGAGACTGTGTTAGACTGGTGAATTACACCTTGGGAACACAAGGCATTTGGGAGCCAAAGGTATGATTGTACAAGATGCTTAAAAGTTCCCACTGATGGATTATAATGTAGGTCACTGATAGATTATATGCAGATGGTTCGGCCAACATCGGTCCCTAAGGTAACTAAGATTTGCTCGCTCATTAATTGCATCAAGCTACTGGACGGTCCCCAGGAGAGGAGCATGCTACAAAACTCATAAGCCTGGCGTCACAGGAGACACTTGTTGCCATGGCTCTGGATGGAACCCTGGGACCCGGAAAAGCTCTCAATGGTTAATGTAGCAAAATGCACAATATGGCTAAGGTTGGTTTTAAGGACCAACCAATTATTTTCCATAATGTAAAAGAGGAAAATGTACTCCGATAGGAAACTCTTGCACCGTTGCTTGACTGTGTCAGATTTCACACTGACACTCCCATGAGTCACACACATGGTTTCGACGCAACCAATTGAACTGCTTATAATACAATGCATAGAGAATCATTGTGCGAACTGAATGAGTGCGGTTCTTATAAATCCTATCCGATTTGTGGCTTCGCAAAGTAAAAGGGTGTATTGTTTCCAAGCAGACACCATAGAAGTTCAGCAAGGCCAACCTACACATTGATTATGTTGTTGTATGTAACATTGTAATTTTTTAATCATATGAATCACCTGTATCTTCATCCGTATGACGATCTTCTGTTTGAACTCCATTGCATCTGCTAGATCTCAGCTTGAAATCAAAACAGTGTGTCAGAAAGGCTCTCAAAGATACTTGGCAAAACAAGTTTAACCAGAGAAGGTTATATTTAAAACAATCAGGTGGTGTCTTTCTTAGAACTCAAATGATCTTTTGTGAAGTCTCATTATGACTTGGGTGCTTTTGTAACTTTGGTATTTGAAAGGTGGTTGACAGTGTGCTGATTCAGTTTTGAACAGTTTCGGCCAGTAGAGAAGAACCTGGATTGGTCAGCTTGTCAAAGTCTTCAAAAGAGATACAAATGAAGGAGACACGTCAAAATGGGAAAACTGTGTCCAGTATGATGTGTGTTACCCCTGTCCCCTATGTTTTCAAATGCATGTGCCACTGCCTTTCAGATTTTATGGAGCTCTTCTTATCTCAAAAGATACCTGCATCAGACAGTTTTTTATTGTAGAGAACCTGAAGCTGAGATGTTCCTCTTTGATGGAGAAGTTGACCCTTGTTTGCCTGCTTGGGGAATATTTGATGAGGATTAAACTTTAAACTACAGGCATTTATCACTATACCACATTTACAGTAGTCACTGGTATCAGAATTTCTCATTTTTGAAACCGATATCACAGAATGTGAATGAACACATTTGTGTATTATCAATATTAATGTAATATTAACAGATTGAGAATGAAGTGACAAATGCTTTTGAAGATTTTCAAAAATATTTAAATATAAATATTTTTTATTTTTGTATAATAAAATATTACAAACTAATTGCAGGCATTAGATACAAATTAGGTAAACGGTCATATTTTTTTGGTGTTGTTTCTAAATATTACTGAAACTGTGGAAAAGAGTGGTATTGTTACACCTTTTTATCAATTAACTTTGTACCAAAGTCCCAGTATTTTGACATTCATAAAGGCTTGACCGAACTCAAAATCACACAAATAATCTCAAAATGGGAAAAAAAGGTTTTGTTTTTTACCCTTTGCACTATGCAACTTTTACTGGTTTAAAATCGCATTTATTCTTAGATTAGAATTGAAATTGATAGGTTTCATGTCATATCATGCTGAAAATTCACAACAACCTTTGTCTGACTATACACACTTGCCCAGATATCTAATCTTTCTCAAATCTGCTAACCCCAAGATAATGAAACTGCTCATTGATGTTAAATGTGGCTTGACGATTGAGGAAAGGAATGAAGGAAAAGAGAAAAAGAGCGAGAAAATGCTTCGGAGGACTCCAAGTATCTGGCCCAGCAGGTTCCACCAGTTCTCTGGCTGATGTAGTTTACCAACCAACAACATCCCTGTTTATGGTAATGGTGAATGGAAATCAACCCTGCCTACCACTTTAAATTCCAGAACAACAGATCTGAGATCAGTTTCGGCACGAGTCATGAGCAAAGTAAAGCAAAAACAAAACAAAAAACAGCTGTGGAACGATGATTAAGAGGAGAGCATTAAGAAAGAGGCATTGATTTGAATGCAATGCTTAAGTTACAGATAACTCATTCAAAACATTAAAGGAATATTCTGTGTTTATGACATTACATGTTAAGCTGCGGTTAACAGCATTTGTGCCATATTGTTGATCGTCATAACAAAAAACTTACAATATGGTAGTAAATCCAGAAGATGACTTTAGTTCAAATAATGCATGTTTTAAAAGACGAATCAATGTAAGTGGATAAAAAAAAATTAACGAAATTCACATTCCTGCTTTGCATTCCTTAAAAAAAACTGTCCCTATTCACTTCCTTTGTAAGTAAACTCAGGTTTGCCTTTAAAGAAAAAAAAAGAAGAGACGAGTAAAATAAATTTTTTCAACCACATGGCAGAACTGGAAAACAGAGCACCAACAAGGACACACTTGTCAGTTAATGTCCAAGAGTGACACACAACAACCAGGCTTGTTATTTTACATGCATGCAGAAAGATGGTTCATAATCTTAGAACAGTGATGCATTCAGCAACCCTTCCCTCAGTACATTTGCGTTAACATACTTTTGCTTAGTCATTTACATATGTTGAACAAGAAGCCACATTCTAAAAAAATGCTGGGTTATTTTTTCTACCCAACTGCTGGTTTGAGCTTGTTGGGTCATATGTTGGGTTGTTTTTCCAGTGCTGGGTAGATTTAGTCACCCAGCCATTGAAATAGTGGCTGGGTCAATCTCACTGACCACTGGAACGATACACCCCTCCCCCTCCCTCTGACAAAACAACCTTACTTCAACCCAGCTGTTGAGTTACAGTCAGAGTGTGGGCTTTTGTGTCCTCAGGAAAGAGTGCTTCTCAGTGCCGCCGAACTGGTGCACTTCTTCAGTGAAATAAAGATTTGTATAAGTTTTATTTAATCTTTAATATCTTAACTGTGCTGTAAATCTTATTATTTTATGCAACACAACATACAGGGATGAGATGTCAGTCAGCGAAATGCGTCTGCAACTGTTGTTGCGCATGATGAAAACACCTACCCAACGCCTCTTGCCTTGCATAACATAAATAGATTTATTTGTTAAAATACTGCATTTTATTTATTTGGATGTTAGAATATGTTATTTAATCTCAGTATTGTTTGTTTATGGGTAGGTTATGGAGTCAGTTATGGCATGTTTCAGTAATGAGTGAAATGCGAGGCAGCAGTCTGAGGTTCACAGTTCCCCCACAGAACAACAACCCATCACCAGCTCAGATTTCAGCGACACACCGGCACTAGAATCAGCACTATTTTGCTGAAAAGGGATTACAAAGAACGGTTGAATACACTTGAATTAAAATATTAATTTTAATTATTATTTTTTTTTTAATTCTTGTTAAACAAGTTTAAATGTAACATTGTAAACTTTATTCACCCAAATAAGTTCAATTTGTCTTATATTTTACTATAAAACATTTAACCCAACCAGCTGGGTCAAAATAACCCAGCATGTGTTCTGTCCAACATTTACCCAGCACTGGGTTGCCAAAACCCCCCAGCAATGGTAGTTTTTAACCCAGCATTTTTTAGAGTGCAGTCTTTTTTGCTTGTATTAGAGGACTCTCCCATGCTTGCCCACATTGCGAATTGCTTCTCTTAACCGTGCTTGACATTTGGGGGGAAGTCGTGGTCTAGTGGTTAAAGAGTTTGACTACTATGCTAGGGTTGTGGGTTTGAATCTTGGGCCGGCAATACCATGACTAAGGTGCCCTTGAGCAAGGCACCGAACCCCCAACTGCTCCCTGGGCGCCGCAGCATAAATGGTTGCCCATTGCTCCAGGTGTGTGTTCATGGTTTGTGTGTGTGCACTTTGGATGGGCTAAATGCAGAGCACAAATTCTGAGTTGGGTCACCATACTTGGGTGAATGTCACTTCACTCACTCATAAAACCTAAACATCCTACATGGAGAATAAGAAAATCCTTCTACAGTTTTTACAACTAGTGTGTTTAGAGAGATATGTGGATTTGGGAATTGGACAGGTGGAGGAGGGATGTCTGCCTGCGAATTTCCATAAGTGTTGCTCTGAATAACACAAGCCAAATGTTTTACATCTGCCCCAAATCAGTGCCACCATGGCTGATGTTTCCGACAGCTTGGAGCAGTCCATCAGTTGCTGCCTCTTATCAGGATCAGTCTGTCCAATTGTGTATCCTGGCACCCATTGGATAATGGTTAATTATTGACTTGGAAGAACCCTCATGGGTCATGTAACCCTCTTGCACCTACCATTGTTGAAATGGTTGAGTTAATGCCGCATAGTTTTTTTTATTTAGCATCATTTTTGATCCCAAAGAACCACTGACTTTATCACTCATTTTGTAAGAACTTCTAGAATGATGCCTGATAACGTTTCATCAAGATTCTTCAGGGATCCAGTTTGATGATTTGTGTTTGATGACCAGCTGAGATGAATGAATGATTTTTAAGTTTTTTTTGTTTTTGTTTTGCAGATCAACAATCAATCTAAATCAGGGTTGTTTAATCCTGCTTCAGAAGGGCCAATAGTTTAGCTCCAGTCTGCCATAGCACACTTGCATGGAACTTCTTAGTAATTCTGATACCTGAGGTGTTCTTAATTTAGGTTGGAGCTAAACTCTGCAGGTCATTGCCACTGGCCTACATAGACCCCAATAATATAAGTCAGCTGTTCTCAATTCCAGTCCTTGTGCCCCACTGCTCTGCATATTTTGCACATCTCTCTTTGTTAACACACCTGATTCAGATAATCAGCTCATTGGAAAGAAGCTCCATTCATGAACTGTGTTCCCATTGTTCATTGTTTAAGTTTACCTTACTTCGGAACATTCCTTCACTGATTTGTGCTGTGCAGCGTCTTTACACATGGACAACAGTGACATCATATACCTCTGTAAATAAATACAATTTAAATTAATTTCTCACACACTTCGAACTGGAATCATGGCGGAATATCCTGTGATGTCCACTTCGCAGGCCACTTACTTTCGAATAGAACAAACATCTGAAGCTCTAAGATGAAATGTGAAGAGCAGTGGGGCGCGAGGACTGATATACCACTGATATAAGTCAATTACCATAGTACTTTTACCCTACTGGAAACCCCTTTTCGGCAAGACCACATGCTTGGCCAGCCAATGATACTTAAAGGTACAGGTTGTAGGACCTGCCACGAGAGGGCGCACTACCAAAACAGTAACAATCGCGTGGTTTGATGATGCTAACAAGGAGTATGGAATGATGAGATTTGTTGTCTTCTACCCAACCGCTGACGGCCATCAATCAGATGGAAAGATAAATCATGGATTTAATGGATGAGGTAAAGTTTTATAAATGTTGTGTTTGATATCATAATTTTCAAACGCGAGTTCAACGATTTGCGCAAGTAGATTACATGTCAATGCAAAGATGCGATCAGACTATGGATCAGACGCGTCCTCGCATCTAGAGACGCGATGCCCCACATTTCGCGTGTATGTCCCATAACACTAATCTTGTTGATCGTTATAATAGCATACGTTTTCTGTAAAGATACGAATCAAAACAACTCACCTGTCGATTGAAACAAGCGAGACTGGCATCTCTTTCTAGTTGAAGTTTGTCGCGAAGCTCTCTCCATCTCTCCAAAATGCTACACTGATATTAATCCTCGCTCTTTCTCTCCTCTTGTCCCAAACTCTTCTTGGGTCGTTTGATTGGCCTGTACGCTTACGTTTATGGGAGCTGTCCTTGTCGACAGAACCAGCGGCAGACGGTCATCCATAAATAAGTAACACAATCCACCATAAAACGTGCAAGAAAAAGTAAATAAGGATCTACTTCAAGCAAACTAGTGGTTTGCTGGACGCTAGACACTACTTCCGCATTTGTCCACGACAATGTTGTCATGTGCTTTCTACGTCAGCAAAGACGGTAACAAAGGGTAACTAACGTCATTGACAGGCGACTGCACTGCCCGTGTCACTGTTTAGAATGGGAATTTTCTCATGATTTACAAGTAGTTGAAAACATTAGAGGCATTGTTAGTAATCAGCTGGACAAAATATATAACAATAGCCTAGTGGTTTTTGGTATTTTAATGCAAATATCTTATATATTGTACCTTTAAATAAACATCTCGTTGTACAAACATTAGATAAGCAATGGTTTGGTTGGAAATATCCAAACTACTATCTGTGCTTGCACAAAGATGACCAAATATGCTCTCTTTCTGCACCTTTGTTAATGCTGAACTGATTTTGAATGTCTGCATTTTGTTCATGTTCTCTTACCAAGAACAATAGGGATGTGTTTTCCACTAGTTGGTATGTGGCTGCAATTGTTCCCACATCTTTATCTGGGGAATGTGGTGGGTTTGAGCAAATTGTGAAGAGCTCTGCCTACCATCACCATCAGCTGGGAGAGTTAAGCTAATTAGGGTTCTGCTAGGCCTTTTGAGTGTATGTGTCCGAGGCTATCAACCCCCAACTGTACACTTATCTCCACCCCAACACCATTCGACACACTGCCACCTCTGTTTGGATTGTACCAGCCTGAGCTCTCTTGCTCTGTCCTCCATGCTTTTGTTCTCACATTTCTTTCTGTATGTATGTGTGTCCCTGTTATTCAGTTTCCCAGAACCTCTACAGTGCCGGCCTCCTTCTTGCCCTCATCTTACCAAACACAAACGTTCTGCATTTCGCCACTGTAAATCTCGTTGATGACTATTACCAACACAAAATGTAGCAGGATCTGCCTGCTTCCCTGGAATCCAGATGGTCTGATGTATCTGGATTAATTGTCTTTAAAAGAACTCATGCTCCAAGGTCTGCCAAGTCCAAATTTAGGGTATCCTGACTACCGCAATGGGATAACCCTGAACACTTTTCACACCTTGTTCATGCAATATTATTTACATCTCTATGTAAACCACACTGACACTTGATTTTTTGTCTGCCAGCGCAGCTGTCGTAGCTTTAGTCTAATAGATATTTGCATACCGCACTGGAAAATGATGTCGTCTAGGTGTAATGACTTGTGGCTGTATTTTCATACATTCCACTCTGTTGGACTTCATGCAGAGCTTCACTCCTAATCACACCGTGCTTTTTGCTGAATGCTAAAAAAATTTTTCTCTCTCACACCAATAAGGAACATGCTGTACATTTGTGCTTTCTAGACTTTCTAGACCACAATAAATGATTACTATTCTCGTCCAGATTTACTTTATTCTCTCAATGTCCACTGAGAACAATTGGAAAGCCTCTCTTCTGTAAATAAGCATCCTTTTACAAGGTTAAATGATTTAATGTGGTATGGTACACACAAGATCGGTGGTAGGTTGCACTGTGTGCTTTTACAGAGAGACATAAGATCATGTATGCTTGATTTGATTGCATATTTGTTTAGGTTTAATTAACTGTAAAGGAATATAACAAAGGCATAGACCACAAAAATGGAAATGAAATGGAAATAGTAAGTGGGTTAGTTTTGCGGTGAATTATTATTTTTTGTTGTTTTTTTCTTTTAAAATTTCCATTGTGAGGGGAGTCTTCGTGTTATGGTTTTGTGGTACACATAAAGTGGTCTGACTAAATATGTCCTCCACTGTCTCTTAGGACAACAATACATCTCTGTGGCTATGTGACCTAAATTAGGTTGAACAAATCTACTGACTGTGGATCATTCGAAAAACATTTCCAGGTACATGAACTTAACCACATAACCACAAGCCATATTCACACGATTAGACACAATCTAACATTCTGTTCAGTTAAACTTTATGATCTTCATGCTTGCTCAGTGAAAACTGTGAAGCTTACAATTCATTCATTCACCGCTGCATACAATGAACTAACAAGTAAAATATAAAAAATATTTATACAACCTAAGATCGTGATGTTGAGTGAAATAATACAAGTACACGGATATGTCCAATAGCAACCTTATCATTGGAAGCAGAGTTTCATAGAATGAGGTTTAATATCTAGACACAATCTTTCCTTCACAGTTCTGTTGTGCTCAAACTCGAACTCTGAAAGACCCCCCAAAAGCCGCCTGAATTACGGGACGATTAAACCTTAACCAACTCTGCAGCTACTGTCTCTTTGGAAGATTTGCAACTTGTTATAACTATATTCCCAGTCTCTTATGTTTGTAACTAGACTCCAATTGGCCTTACCCTTCCCAAGCTTTTCCAGTTTCCAACTAATTTCCTTTCTTTTAATCCTGATATAACTGCACATTATTTTGCCTTACTTTAAAGGACTTTTGTACTTTACTAAACTGCATCTCACCGTGCTTTTCCTAAAGACTTCTTCACCTGATTTTCCTAAGCTTTTTGGCTGTAGGCATCCATCGCAAGAAGCTCCCAAAGTTGGCCAAATAACCTTCCAAGTGAAAACACATGACTGAACGGTCACGTCTCATATCACTAGCCAGTTCACACTTCAGCACCCTTATTCACCTCAACGAAAGGGCAGAACACATCTTGGATCACATTTGCTGCATGCACACACACACACACACACACACACACACTACAAGACTGAGTCATGGAGTTTATCAAGACTAGATAGTATTTTCATTTTGACTGTTTCTAGGTTTGGTACTTGGCTGCGAATTGTTCACTTGAAAGCATGTAATCAAGATGTCAACATGCGAGTACATGTCAGATTGAACCTCTGCTGTATAATCTGTCCTTTATTGTGCGAAAGGCCTGTCGTGCAGGTTTTCAGTGACTGCAGCGTTCTGAAAGTGACTGTATCTATAACGACAACTGTTTGTTTCTAGATGCAATCCCTTTTGTTTTGTCCTAGGCTCTAGTTTTGTGTTCATTTGTGTGTGCATTTGTGCTCGTCAGTGAATTGTTTCTTCAGGGTGTTAAAAATTCACCTAAAATGGGATTTTAGATATTTGCATTCTCCAGGTCTGTTGAATTAGTGTCACTAACAACCAATGAAGTTGACTCTTTTAAGTGTTAATTCCCCTATCCTCTTTCTGATCTTGGTTTGTGTGTATTTCTAAGCTAATGATTGGTGTGACTCATTGTAAACAGTGAAACACCCCAAAAGTCACGTATGTATAGTGCGTGCTAGGTGCAAAACATCGAAATGACCACTCGATGTGGTGCTATATTTCCTTTTTTTATAAATTGTTGAATGTGTTATTTAAATTATTGTAAGTCAAACGTTACAGTGGATGTTATCTTGAGTGTGCCGATAACACGGAGCGACTCTGAGTAAGCTTTAGCTGATGTCAGTGTCAACAAAAGTGCACCGAAAGATGGGTTTGCATTTGTGTATGATGTTTGGAATATCTGGCCAGACTCGTTTGCTTTTTAAAGGTCTGATGCGTTCACCACAAAACGAATATGGCTTAGTTTGTTGCAGTTTTTATCGTTTCTTACAGAATTATGTTTTTGTAGTCCGCTATCAATTCACTTCGAATTTATTTGATCAATGGTGAGCATAAGAGACTTATTTCAATGTATAGAAATACATGACATACATGATATATTATTTAGCTATTTTTCAAGTTTATTAGTTATAGTGAAGGGTGGAAGGGGTCCTACTATAATAAATTCTATTTCATTATATCTAACTGATTCAGTGGGAAGTGGTGCAGGAAAAATTATGATTTTGTAAGTGATACGCAGAAACAGATTATGGGAAGTGGGTAAAAGACTCAATGAGAGAAAAAGAGAAGGAACACAATGAAAAAAACAAGATGGAGCATGTGGTCAGGTTACCAATAGTTGCTTGGTCTTCAGCAAAACTCAAACTGAAGCTCATGTAAACTATTTACACACTCACTTATTTACGATTCTGTTCTAATACAAATATCATTACTTGCATTAGCACATTAAATGTTCATATTCTTTTAACTGCACCAGTTCACTTGATGTTTTGTACAGTGGAAATAGCCAAATGACATTGCAAGACAAGACTACCAATAAAATAAGCATATATGCACTGGGGGAAAAAAAGTTGCCAAGCACATGAAATGACACGATCATTCTATCAAAGTTCCCGCCCCTTTAAAAAGTGACATCATTGATGGAGATTTTCCAGACCACAGTTTTTTCTTTTTAAAACACAAGTAGTTTTCCCATGTGTCGTTGACACTCATTGATGATATTTCATAAGAATTCATAAGAGTGAATTATTATACGTATATTCACTAAGAGTGCGACTTACGAAAAGGTCACTAGGTAGCGTTTTATAAAAGAACGCAAGAAATCAAGTGAAGTCAAGCCACCTTTATTTATATAGCACTTTATACAATACTGGTTGTGTCAAAGCGGCATTACAGAGTCAAACAGGAAAATAGTTTTTCAATGGCGCAAGAAGAAAATAACAGTGTAATCTTTCAGCTAAAGTCAGTTCATGTATGATTCAGTGATCTGAAATGGAAGAAATGGGAAATCTACAGACCGTTATGCATGTCTTTAATGTATGTTTGAATTTTGTTGAAATGTATTGTACTGAAATTGCATGCAGGTCTGGATACAATTGCATAAATCTCATTCAAAACCATGTTAACCTCTAAGTTTGCGCTGTTTAAATAACTCAGGGAGCCTCGGGCATGCGTAAACATCAACCATACAACCGTCATCCTCTAACTTGTTAAGGTTCTTCTGACACTGTTCTGTGGCAGAGTGTATGGAAGTGTGAAGGGAGCCAGGGTTAATCACCTCTTTAACTTTAGAATGGTATGGTTTAATTCTTACCTTTCACACCTTACTAGCCATCTGTGAAGGTTGTGTTTGAGTGTGATCCTATGGAGAAAAGAGAACCACTTCCGTCCTGCAGGATGAGGGATGACGTAATGTGTGCAGTGATGTGTGTATCATGTGAATAAGGCGTTGTGTACTTTGTGTGGTGGTATGATGATGATGAGGCTAGGTGTAGCTTATTTGTCATTTATGATCACAATTGTCTGCACCATATTGTTGGAATTTCTATTGTTAGATTTGATTGATTTTATTGAAAGTATTTAGTGCTTTGTTTTTGTTAGGATTTATTTGATTGATTTAGGTTTTTGTACAACAGCTGATCTGACTTTACAGAACTTCATTTTTTCGGCTTTATCCAGAAATATTTTAGAATGTTGATGTTGATATTTGTTTAATTGAGCGCACATTTACATTTTTGGTATATTTGTTGACAAATTAAATGGCTTTAAGTATTTCTATGTAAATATTGCGAGTTTTTCAAATACTTATTCAAGTGAAATATCAGTAATAATGATCAAATTTAATAAGAGTAGGTTACATATTATTAACATTACAAATCTACTAAATTTTTTCCTAATTAAAATACATTTCAATACCTTTTTACATTAAAAAAGATGGCTTTAAAGTTTCTTTTTACACAAAGCAGGTCACCTCATGTTAGGGTCACATGACCAGTCAGATGTTATTTACTGCAGCTCGGTATTTCCTCATGATGTCATACAGATTCATATCTCAAATCAGGCCATGGATCAAATATACAAACAAATTCATAACAAATGCTGACACACACTGAACACGGATGAATGTCATCTCATCAAATATGATCATGAGGATCAAGTTTTTTCTGAACCGTTCCTGTTCTTCTCTCCTAGACTCTGAGACGGAGGAAAAGGATCCCTGAAAGCACCACAGAAGAAGAAGAAGAAGAAGAAATTTCGGCCGTCAATAAGTGCAGCAAAGTCGATGAAGAAACGGTATGCGAAAGTAAAACACACTGATGTTACAGGCATATTCCTTATTAAAATACAAGCTGGAAGATAAGTCACAAAAAATGCTTTCTCCCGGTTTGTCAAACAAATACAATTATTATTACAATCATACAAAGACTGCACGATAGACTTCCGTTTCAAGTGCATTTCTGAGCATGTTTCTTTGGCACAAATAAGGATGAGACGGGATGTTAGATTAGCCATCTATCTGATTAGTGAGGTCAACTAGCTTATCTAGCGTTTTAGTTGTAGCTAAGTTAATATTTTGCACTGTAGTGCTACACGTCCTGTGTGAAAGGCCCATGAGAAACGCATCTGATCGATGTGCGATAGACCTAACGCTAAACCAGTTTAAATGTATATTATTTCCTGAAGACATTACGAAAACATAGTTTTACACATTCATAGGCTTAAAATGGCTTTTTCTGTGGTAATCAACAACATGCCACAGATGCTGATGATTGAGCTGAGTTTGCATTTAACCCAGAACAGCCGTTTAATCGCTGTATCGCACATTCGACACTTTGTTTGACATCTGGAAGTGAAGCTTTAGTTCATATGACAGGAAACCACAAGCAACCATTCCTCTTTTTGCTTGAATTGACAGCGAAACACAAAGAGAGCAGGTGACTTTCTGTTGCTCTGTCTTTCTTGCACAGCGATTCTCTTTTAAGACTTATTTCCTTAAGACTTCATTTTCTTGTGGTTGAATGATGCCAAAAGCTGGATGAAGCGAAAATAGTTTAGTGCTTTCCTGAGACTGAAAAGATATGCGAGAAATGCTTGTGTATACACTCCTCTCACTCTCTTTGTGCGTGTGAATGTCCCGTGTCCTCTATCAGAGGCATACAAGTCTTTCACAAGCATCGATTGTTTTGGGAATTTGACAGATGGGGTCATTGATTTAGAGAACACTGACCCCGAGCCGCGCTGTACCATTCATTACCACTTCTAGTAATAAATATGTGCATGCGTGGAGTCGGAGAAGTGTTTCCTTATTTACTAGTAATTTAAAAAATAAAAAAATAAATGTGACTTAGCTTAAAGAAAGTGAATGAAAAAAAAGTTAAAATATGAATTTATAAACGAGGATGTCAGAATGAAGTTAATTTTAATATGTAGAAATTATTATTAAATTCTTAATATAAAATTTGTAATAATGCATTATTACTTCACGTTTATTTAGAAAATGTTTTACTTTTTTTAAATATAATTTTCCATTATATATGACAGAATTTGTAAATTAATATATATTTGTTAAAATATTTAATATTTGTTAAAAGTATTTTGTGTGTATAAATATATTTAAAATAAAAATAATATTATATTTTATTATAACTATATAAATTATAATAATTATTCTATAAAAAAAATAAAAAAATGTACAGTAAAAATATGGCCCACCCACTTTTCATATTTAGATTTGCTTGTGAATTGTTCTAACTCTGTCATTCTTACTCTGTGTTACACATAACATCATAACATAACCTGTGCATCAGGCTTAGGCATAACAACCAACACCGTAATAAACGACGTAATGAAACTCGTAAGCCAGTCCAGACCAGATTTCTGGGTACATTACAGCAGGAATGTGGTCTCGGCACCAGTTTATTGCCGCACTCTCATTCATTCCAGCGTTGCTGTAAAGCGAAAGCCATTCATTCATCCTAACACGTCAGCCTATTAATGATGTGACAGACATTTTCTAGAATTTAACCTGAATACATTGTTCTGTCTTCCTCCTCATTCCAGAAAACAAGTCAAGTGGGTGGTTACAGTTAAGCTGTTCTTCGTATTCCATCAAGCAATAATAATTCAAAATAACACTGAATAAATCAGAGCTATAATGATGAAGCTTTTTTTTATTGGCCCACCAGATAGTGTCATTGACTTGCAATGTCGTTCAGGCATAATTTGCATAGGCCTACATCGTGACTCTGGAGAGGTGTTAATATGCTTATGATTGTCAGTTTGTGGTTTCATATATTACACGCACAGAGCCATGCATAGACAGGAGTCTGTTGCCTCAGGTTAAGTCCACCTTGAGGTCAAGGCCTTTTTTATTGTTATACTGCCCCCTAACGGAGAACGTAGGGAAAGGCTAGTGGACGTAGGGAAAGCATCTGGTCAAAGTTTGCACCATAAACAAGGAAGTCAAATGATTTAGCAAACTAACATCATTGATAGCCAACATTCCCGGTGCGCAGTACTTCCTGAACTCGGTTAACTTTTACATAATGGCAGGAAAATGAACAGAATATTTGATAAGATGGAAATGTAACTTACATGACGTCGTTAGTATGAAGTGAATTTTTTGTGTGATTGTTGAAACAATTAAAAACTAAAAATATACAAGTAATTCAAAATACTTTAATAGCATATAAATAATATTATCGGTTATAGATAATATTTATTAATATTAGAAGTATTATTATAAAAATATTTATTAAATATAAAATAAAAATTTGTTTTTTTTCCGTTGTCCACACAGGATCTGGTAGACTGGAGGAAGCCCCTGGCCTGGCAGGTGGGATACCTCGGAGAGAAATATGACACGTGGGTCCATCAGCCTGTGGACAGACCGATCAGGCTGTTCGAGAACGACTTTTTCGAGGCCAACACAAAGACTTACTGGTAAGAGAAATCACATTACATGATTTCCTGCTGGTGTTTGTTTAGTTCAACATTCTACATAAGTAATAGTGTTGTGTGTGGGGGGTACTTGAGCTTTGTTATGTGTGTGTTTTTGCAGGTACATGGTGCCAATTGTATGGATGCCTTTGGTGATCTATCTGAGCTGGTACTGCTATTCGTTTCTGGCACAAGAGAGGACAAGACTATTTATTACATCAGGTGTGTGTGAAAAGTGTGTTTTAAGACATTCTTAGTTGATTAACTTAGTTATTTTTACTTTACTAGTATTTATAAACTATTATAGTATTTATGAATATTTTGAATTGCAGCTTTTTAAGAATTGTTTACGGTACCTTTTTTATATGTATATATTTTTTTCTACATAGCTTTAATTTAATACAGATTTCTGTTTGTTTTATTTTTAAACCTAATTATTTCAGTTAGTTGCCGAGGCAAAATTTATTATTTAGTTTAAGTTAAGGTTTTTGCATCTGATATTTATTTCATTTTATTTTTTTTACCTTTATTCCAATTACTGAAAACATTTTTAATAGTTTTAGTTAACATTAAGAACACAGGCAGAAACACCCTCCTGAAATAAGTGACACAGTTAAGTAAGTTGATCTTAGTGGAGGATCATAGATCGGTGGATTACTATTTTGCTAATTTTCTTTTCAGACTACTCCATTCTGGTCCACAAGTACAGTTTTCCGTTAATTTTCATGCTTGGCATGTTCCTGTGGTCGTTCATGGAGTACTGCATCCATCGCTTCGTCTTCCACATGCGCCCACCCGCCCACAATTATTACCTTATCACACTGCACTTCCTGTTGCATGGTCAGCACCACAAGGTGTGTGTGATTTTGTTCATACTTGAGATTCATGAATAATTAATCGAGAAGATGAATGTACAGAATTGATTAGATATTTACGAACTTCTACCTAACTCTTTCCTTACCCATCAGTCTCCGTTTGACGGCTCTCGTCTGGTGTTTCCTCCGAGTCTGGCCGCCATCGTCATTGGTGCTTTTTACCTGACACTCATGCAGCTGTTCTCTGAGGGTCTGGGGTTGTCCCTGTTCGTCGGGGGTCTGTGTGGATACGTGGTCTACGACATGATCCACTACTACCTGCACTACGGCTCGCCACGGAAGGGCTCCTACTTGTACGGGCTGAAAGCGTACCACGTCAAACACCACTTTGAACACCAAAGGGCAGGTGAGGACATGAGATCGGAGATTCTTTCTTTATTACTTGTATCATTATTTTAAAATATGTATACATTTTAAATAATAATTATTTACTGTGCACTTAGAAAATACATTGTTGTATAGAAAAAAGTCATTTAAAGAGTTTATTACTTGGGGGGGGGGGGCTTGGGGGGTTGGTTGTTAAATAGTTAAAATAAAACATTGTATTACAATATACAATGTTTACATTTTATATATAAAAAAGTTCATTTAATGTTAAGTTTATGTTATTAATTCAATTAATATAAAAATCTATTATTTTATTGTTAATATTAAATATATATAATGTAATATTATTGATTGAAATAATAGTTAAAAAAGTGTATTTGTATTATTAAAATTGTGTGTGTGTGTGTGTGTGTATATATATATATATATATGTCTGTGTGTGTGTGTGTCTTCAGGGCTATGACATTTAAAAAAGGTTCATATTAAAAAATAATTTAATTTATAAATTTAATATGAAAATATTTTACAAAAATGTTGAATTTTATTTATTAATTAGATTTAACCTGTTGTTTGCACTGTTTTCGTTTTGTCTGCTTTTTAAAGCCTTCTGTTCACTCTGTATTTTTTCCAGGTTTTGGGATCACCACCAGATTCTGGGACCACCCCTTTAAAACAGTCATCCCTGAGCAGACGTTTTAGAAGACCTTTTTTTTTTATGCCACAATGACCAAATCAAAATCCCCCATAAGGCTCTCTCTTTTGCATTCTCCCTTTAGCACTGGGTTAGGTTCAGTGTCAGGACCAGCTATTATCGCCTTAGGTTCACCATCATCATCATCGTCGTCGCCATCAGTTTTTTAGAGAAGGGGGTGGGGGGGGGCTGGGGGGTCCTGAAAAAAAAAACAGAGTGACAGATTGTCAAGCTATGTAACTATTTATATAATATGTATGAATGTACTGACGAATCAAACGTTGGATGAAATCTGTCTTTTATTAGAAGCACAGCAATATCAAACTCAGTTTTCATGTAAAATAAAGAGATGTTTAGACTGGGGGACGATGTGTGAAGGTGCGAGTGGAAATGAATTCTTAGTCGTAGTGTTAAAAAGCTGAAGGCTAGCAGAAGTAGGTCCTTTCGGTGGCCACGTGTGCTATTGAAAACTCAGGAAAGTCTTTAACTGTTCTCAGTGTTGATGCTGCAGCCGCTTACGGATCATTGCTTTGCCCGAGCCCGAGCTGTCTTTCCGAACTGTGCTCCGCCTGTTTCATTCTGCTCTGGTGGTTTTTCTTTCCTTTCTCATCTCGCCCACTTCGAGGTGTTTTTTGCCAATCGACTTATTAATATCCTGATCCGGAGGACGTCAAAAGTAGCTGCTCCTCGAGTAATATGTTACATATCCAGTGAGATATTAAGTTATTGAGGACTGAAGCTTGGTTTTGGTTCTCCTGGCTAACACATGGGGACATTAAGCACTTTGAGCTCAAGGTGAGGGCGTGAAGCGGGGTGCACGGGCCTCTCCTGCCGGTGAGGGTTGCCAGCTGTCGATATCTGTCATAGGGTGATGGGTCTGTAGAAATCCTCTGTCGTCATCAATGTCGATCTATCCGGCGCAAGCCTTCCATCAAGTGTGACGAACTGTTGCATCTGACCAGGCGTCAGGAGAGCGACAACATCCTCGGCTGATTTCTTAACCATTCTTACGGCAGATTTGTTCACTCGTCCGACACTTTTGTGTTGTTTCCTGCTCGTTTTAACTCCTGCCTTTGTTTTGACTCTGGTTCAATGATGTTGGAATTCTGGGAAATATCCTAGAAAAGCTGTGACCACATGTAACTGTTTCATACAGTCATTATGAGCATAATTAATGCTTAAGACGAAATATACATAATAATATGATATTTAAGTAAAAATTATCTTTGATGTGCCTTAGGGGCATTGCCTACCTTCCTGCTCCTTCCAAGCCAATGAGATTGCATAACTGTTTGGGCGTTTCAGCCAAAGACATGGAAGGACATTTGAATAGAGCTTTTCTTCATACCGTGATTCTGTGGCACAATGAAACTAATAAAATGCAATGGACACTGTAATGATTTTTGATTATTTTGTAACTGTGACACCATCCTGGACAGATCCCATGTCATGGGAGAATGCTTTCAAATGAGGCAAGTCAACAGAGCAATATACCGTATTTTTTGGACTATAAGTCACACCTGAGTATAAGTGGCATCAGTCCAAAAATACGTCATGATGAGGAAAAAAAATATATAAAAGTCGCACTGGACTATAAGTCGCATTTATTTAGAACCAAGAACCAAGAGAAAGCATTACCGTCTCCAGCCCCGAGAGGGCGCTATATGTCTTCAGTGTAGACTACAGAAGCACTGAGCAGCATAGAGCGCCCTCTCGCGGCTGTAGACAGTAATGTTTTCTCTTGGTTCATTTCTCTCGGCTCATGTCAAATTAATTTTGATAAATAAGTCGCACCTGACTATAAGTCGCAGGACCAGACCAACTATGAAAAAGTGCGACTTATAGTCCCGAAAATACGGTATTTATCTGTTTACTTTTGAAGTGAAGTGAAGTGACATTCAGCCAAGTATGGTGACCCATACTCAGAATTTGTGCTCTGCATTTAACCCATCCGAAGTGCACACACACAGAGTAGTGAACACACACACACACACACACTGTGAGCACACACCCGGAGCAGTGGGCAGCCATTTATGCTGCGGCGCCCGGGGAGCAGTTGGGGGTTCAATGCCTTGCTCAAGGGCACCTAAGTCGTGGTATTGAAGGTAGAGAGAGAACTGTACATGCACTCCCATGCACTGTTTAATCACATTGGAAGGTTTTTAATTCAGATAAAATTTTCAGCTATAGATGCCTATGATAAATCTGTTTACTATGTATTTTTATTTTGGAATTTAAAATTTCTATGCAAATGCAATTGTATTTGTAAATAAACTGTATATTTCTGAGAAAATCTTGTTGTGTTTTTTAATTTATTATTTAAGAAAAAGACAAAAGCAAGTAAACAACAAAAAAGTGTGAAAGACTGTATCATTCAAAAGTATGAAGTTTGTGTATTTTTGAAAGAAGTCTCTTATGCTCACCAATGGGGCATTTGATCTAAAATAAAATCAAAAAAATTAATATTGTATATTACAAATTAAAATGACTTCTTTATTTAAATATATTTTAAAATATAATTTATTCCTGATGCAAAGCTGAATTTTCAGCAGTCATTACTATAGTCTTCAGTGTCACATATGATCCTTCAGAAATCATTTTAATATGCTGACTTGCTGCTCAAGAAGCTTTACTTATCAATGCTGAAAACAGCTGTGCTACATAATATTTAAATATATATATATATATATATATATATATATATATATATATATATATATATATATATATATATATATATATATATAAAATGAACAGAACAAAATAAGGGCATTTATTCAATTTTTTTAAATAAATATATAAATAAAATGTTTTTACTGTCATTTTTGCCTTTGCTCAACTAAAAACATCAATTTATTTCAAATTAAATTGTACTGACCCCAAACTTTTTAACAATAATTATTATTGATATGAGCAGCACACACAGTTTATGTACATAAAGGCATGCCTATGGGTTTCTTTAGAGGAACACAAGCTCTTCTGGTCATGTGCATGAACGTATTTACAACGCCAACAATCCTGTTCATCCACCTTAATGTCTCCACCCTCTCAGTGGTTTTAATAGCAAAATAATAATAATAATGGAATGGAAACTGCCTAATAATTGACAAGTTAGCTTAGATATGCACATTTACAAGATATGAGAAGTATAATCATTTGTAGAATAAAAATGTAAATATGTAACTAGTGTAGTGTGTCATTCGGTTTCTTTAAAAAGAAAGTGAATTAATGTGGATGTTACAGTAAATATTCTAGCAGTAAATAAAGAAAAATTAATTACCACAAATTAATTTTAGTTTTGTTTAATATTTTATAAGACATATTTATAATGTATAATTATCTATAAATGATAATAATATACTTATAATACATTTTAAAATTATATAACAAAAGTTTGCATATTATTTATCATAAAAACATTTAAATTAGTTAAAAGTATTATTTTTTTGCAGTTAAAAAAACTAAATGTAGAAAAATAAAGCTAAAGCTTAACTAAAGCTAATAGGCATAGAGTGAAGTGTTATAAATAGAAACAAATTTACTCCTTTTAGTCCATTGCAAATGCTCACTCATAATACTCTGTTATATGGCATATATAATATGGTTATATTGCATGTCATATATGGCATATACTGTTGTATATGCCTTATCCTAATTGTAAAGTATCTTACATAGCCTTATGCTATTTTCAAAAACAAACATTGCAGGCAATAGGACCCTGATGTGCTCAAACTGCAGAAGAACATCCACCATCAGGAAAAACAAATTAAAAGTCCTCCCACACCCTAAAGACTGGGAGGAGAGACTTTCAGCTGCATTCCTCTTCTGTCAAAGTAAACCAGCGACTGGATTGGCTCTGAACAAGTGAGTGTGGTAAGCAACCCATCCCAGAAGTGTGTCGTACACGCTGACTGTGAGTTTTCAATTTGTTTACAACAGCACACTGGAGGGGGTGGGAACATCATCAAAACTCAAGCGCTCTGACAGAACAAGGTCCCTGGCTTTGACAGGTAGCCTGCAGAACCGTTTCCTTTCCATCTACTTTCCATATCTCTCTCGTTCTGTAACTCGCTCACATCCTGTTTATGTTTTAGTTTCACTCTCATTTGAGTTTAAAGTAAACTTATGTCATTTGGAGAATTTAAACAAAGGCTGTTACCAGAGGGTGCGGCCTTATTTAACAGCACTTTATGCATGCTATTTTTCTCTCAAGAGCCTGAAGCTCTCTGCATTAGCTTGAATTATGTAGTTCAGTACTTGATGTTTGTGTGCACACTTGTAAAAGCATCTTTTGTTTGGTATGAGCTTGTCTGTTTTTTTCAAACTCACTCACATGTTTGCATTTACCGGAGGTGATTTGAATGAACTGTTGATGTCTAATTTGTTTCCATTCGCCTCTTTATTTGCCTATTTTATACAGTTTTGACTTTAATCTTGCAGGTTAATTTTTATAGACAATTTTTATCGAGCGGAATTGCAGAGGCACACATTTTTTTATGAAAACTATTACTGTATTAATAAACCGAAATAGTTCACTATTTTTAACACCAATAACATGGCGTGAAAAGTAGTACAATATATATATATATATAATTAACATGTTATTATTAAATATTTGTAAATATTTTTTGACAATCTGATCATGTGAGGGGCTCCGTAGAAATCTATCAATGGAAAAAAAATTATATATATATATATAATAATAATATATAATAATAATATACTATATATATTATAGTATTTTATAATAATAATTAATATTATTTATTAAGACATTTCATAATAAATAATTAAAATAATAATTAAAAACATTTCAAGCTCTATTAAGTACTTGACTCTTGGAAAGTGTTGACTATTATGAAATGAACAGTAAAATTAGGAACACACTGAGATGCTCATAAAAAAATAAAAAGCATATACATACTCTCTCATGGGTTACAGGTTCACAGGGACATCATGACGTCCCAGGGGGAACCTCAGGAGGGACTTTCAACCCTGACCAAGGTGACAGGACCCAGCTCCTGGTCCCGGGTCAGTTGCCCCTGCTGTGTCTCCAGCCATATAGAACCTCTGGTTCTGATCCAGCTGGCTGAGAATGTCCAGCCCATCACCAAACAGTGGATCATGTCCATGATATCTGCACCTGTGAAGGCTGGAGGTAAGAATAGTAATATGAATAATCTAACTATTAGTAGTAATAATATTAAATATACTTTTAAATCTCAGTATCCTTCTTCTCTGCTGTGTTTAGGGGCTCAATTGTTGGTTCACCCTGGTGAGGACATGAAAGGGGACATGATAGTTGTGGCGGCCCCTCGCTGTACCCTTCTCAGGGTGACTGAAGACCTGGGCCTCTGCAAAACCTACCAGGACGGAAACATGATGGCCTTCTCCTTCGAGGACCGGCACAACTTTTGCAACATTGGTGAATTTTTGATAAATGAAATAATAGATTGTGCCTGCATCTAAATTAGCATATTTCTACTAGGCACTAAAACTATGTACTTCACTGGTGACTATGTGGTAAGACAATACACCAGTATCGTGACATAACAACAAATCAAAAACTATGTTTTGAAACATTTTACAGAGTGTTCATGTTAGCATGTAAACTTCAACATCCGGTTAATGTTATTAGCTTAAAATTCATTGTTATTTCACTGTTTCTGCAGACAACATGCAGCAGTTCCTGACGCTGGCCGAGAGGCAGTACATCGTTAAACATGAATTGGATTCCATGAGAGCCATGGAGGACCAGCGTATCCCAGGAATCCCAGCACCCAAAGGGAAGTTAAAAGCCAGAGAGAGCATCTGTGAGTATCTGTATGTAGCATTTTTAACACCTTCTGGACTTATTTGACTGGACTGACACAATTTGAAAATTTTGCATTAAATATGATCAAATTTAAAGATAATTATATTTATGGCTATGTTCAAATTAGCATATCATACTACCCATACTATTTTGCAGCTTATGCATTGGAAATGTTTTTTTGAACTTTTAAGGTTACACATAGTTTTTAAAATTGTGCTTTTATAAAATAGCAGGCATTATACAGTGCATTATAAACACTATGCAGTAAACAGTTTTCCAGTACACTATTTAGATCATGCAGTTCCTTGAGTAGCCACTAGGCTCCACTCTCCTCTCTCTCTCTGAACTGCTTTGGGAATACCGACTCCCAACGGTATTCCCAAAGTAAAACCTAATATGGTAATGTCCTGTCCCTCTATCTATCTATCTATCTATCTATCTATCTATCTATCTATCTATCTATCTATCTATCTGTTTCTCTCTCTGTGCTGCAGTGCAGAAGCTGGAGAAAGCAGGCGTGATCCGTAACATCACTCCTCTTCATGACCAGAAGCTGCTGTCGGCTCTGGGGAAGCAGTGGTACTCTCACAAGAGTCTGTGGGGACAGCCTTTAGGTACAAACACACACACAAACACACTCTCATCACTCAACTACACTGACATTAAGTGACTCTAGTATGGCTCCCCATCAGATTTTAAATTATGCACAATTATCTTTTGTTCAGGACCATTTAATTCATTTTAATGGCCATCATGGAGGCACTAATAAAACTTTCTGAAGTAATTTGACTAAAACTCATAAATGTATTATATAATTATAATTCATTTCACAGTCTCATATGCCACGCTGTGAAGCTAAAATGTATTCTGTACAGCTGGGGGTCTTCATTCTTTTTAGTCCTAACTTTATATACATATACATAACGTTATATCCATATATCCCAACTAATGCTGTAAACTAACTTACGTTCACTCTTTCATTTGGTAACCTACCACAAAAATATTATATTCAAATATATTTTCTAAATATAATAAATCACACTCAAATCTTCATGACAGATTTATTTAAACATGCATAACAGTAAATTATTTTCCTCTAGTGTTTTTATAGCTAACTTGACTGTTAACCAGCTGTGAACACTAGATAACTTTTCTGAGGTAAATGCATCGTTCAGTGACATTGTTTACAAGCTGTTTCATTTGACATCTTTCTTTCGGTTGAAACGCTAATTGAGTGATTAGCAGAGACATTTCGGTAATATCTTACAACTTACCTTTTGATTTTCCTTTATGTTCTTTTTTGCGCGATAACTTGTACAGTACTGAAAGAAACTCGCGATCTGCGCTGAAGTTTGAACTGGAACTACGGGTGATTCATAGGGTCAAACAGAACCAGCATTAACGGCGTTATCACTTTAACTTGGACAGCGAGAAATTTGACACAAGAAACAATCGGCGAATCATAATGCAAATAATTGCTTTTATCGTCTGATACCGATTATTGGCTATACATATATACATATATACATATATATATATATATATATATATATATATATATATATATATATATATATATATATATATATATATATATATATATATATATATATACATATATATATTAAATATATATATATTTATTTATTTATAAATAACTTTAGTATATGCAAAGCCGTTAAGTAGCAATGGATGTAAACTTAATATTGTATTGTTATATTTAAATTTTTTAACAAAAATCCCTGACAATATGAAAAATTTTCTTACTTTCATATTTTTTTAATATATATATATATAACTGAATTAAATATTATATTAAATTATTTAATTGTTATTACACTAATAAATCATTATTTCTCTCTACAGACTCCATCCACGCTTATTTTGGTGGCACTATAGCCTATTATTTCAGCTTCCTGGATTTCTACACTTTGTCATTATTTCCTCCAGCCATCCTAGGCCTCTTCATCACCTTTTTCCTCCCTAGTGCAAACTTCTCCAATGGAAATAAAACTGAGAGCAAGCCAACACTGCTGAAGCAGCACCATGGCCAGCCTTCAGTCAGCTCCTACATGGTTCAGGCAGTCTTCAGCATGCTGTGGTCCACAGTGTTCATGGAGCTGTGGAAGAGGAGGAGCGCGGCTTTATCCTATCACTGGGGCACTTTCAAATTAGCTGAACAATTTCAAGAGCCACGACCGGGTTTCCATGGAGAACTCAGCACCAATCCGGTCACGGGCAGACTGGAGCCACTGTTTCCTGAATGGAAGAGGAGGGTTAGGATAGGTCTGGTGTCAGTGCCCGTGGTTGGGGTGTTTTTGGGTCTAGTGGTCATGGGGATGGCAGGTTTCTACTTCTTTGAACGCCTGGTCTCAGGCTGGCACAAAGCATCTGGTTCACACTTCACAGTAGTCCTGCTGTATCTTCCTTCTATAGCCCATATTCTCTACACCAATGTGCTTGGGAATATATATCGCAATGTGGCCTTGAAGCTAACAGAAGCAGGTAAGAAAAAGATCAGGCAAAAATACCAAATACCAAAGTGTATTTTTTTACTTATTTTACAAAATTAAATTGTGAATTTTAATTTCAAATGGCTTATTATTATAATTTTTACTGTGATTATATATAATAATATAACACATTATTATACATAATTATAATATAAATATGATATATTGATGATATTGCTTTTCATATTTTGCAAATTATTCTGTTAATAATAAAAATAAAGAAATAAAATAATAAAAATAAAATATATATTTTTCAATAAAATAGAAAAAATATATAAATTATGATGTTATCGCAATAATAATTGGAATATGCAATAACAATTTTACTAAATCAGTTATTTTATTACAAATATATAACATGTTTTAAATGTTTCTAATAATAATTATTTCTAATAATAATTAAATAACAGTTTTATAAATCAGAAAACACACACATATTAAAGTTATACTATGTTAAAAATAACCAACTCTCTCGTCTTTCAGAAAATCATAGGGAGGAATCATCTTTTGACTATCATCATACCACCAAAGTCCTTGTGGTGAGTTTTATAATTCCCTTCATATCCATATCCTTTTTTTTTTTTTTTTTTTTTTTACCTCATTTTCTCAATGACCTGTTAGTGTGTGCTTCATAGCAGGTTTTTTACCTCAGAGATCTCAAGTGTATTTTAAATCCTGATAGCTGTATATGTCTAGACCTGAATGTTCTGCATGGCTCTTTTATAATACTAAATTAAAATGTCTCATTTTCCATATCTATCTCTTTTTCTCATTCAGTTCACCTTTTTCAATAACTTTGCTGTGCTGTTCCACATTGCCTTCTTCAAGGAGGACTTGCCTCTTCTGCGCAAGGTGGGAATTTTCTCAGAAACCGTTCTCGCATATAATCCTAAAATTTCCATTCACACAGTATCAGTGATTTCCTCCACAGAGACTTTCCTCTCTTTTGATCGTGACCCAAGTGGTGAATCAGTTCACTGAGGTGGTGGTCCCTTTCCTGGTGGACCGTTTCCTCACATCTGCAGACAGGAACCTGAAGGAAGATGATCCAGAGGTGGACCACCTCCAGGCTCAGGGCAGTCTGCCAGCTTTCCCAGTGAGGAGCAATCAAATGAGCTCAAATATCAAGAACACAGGAATTGTATTTTCCTAAAATTCTCAATCTTGTTCTCTTCAGGGCCTGTTTGCTGAATACATCGAGCTTCTGGTTCAGTTTGGCTACTTGAGTCTTTTCTCTTGTGTCTATCCTCTAACTGCGCCTCTGTTACTGCTCAACAACCTCACAGAGATCCGCACAGATGCCTACAAGCTCTGCAAGCTCTTCAACAAGCCATTTTCTGCCCCTGTGGCCAACATGGGCGTTTGGCAGGTCACACTTAAATTTGAACTGTATACATATATGGATGTTTTAAATGCTTTATGATACTGTGAGTCCTAATGTGTGTCTTTGTCTTCTTTTATAGCCGGCATTTGAGGTTCTGAGTTTCATCTCGGTCATGTCTAACTGTTGGCTCCTGCTTCTGTCCCCACATGTGAAGGAACTCACAGAGGACGCCGGTCTCAGCAGCAGCAAAGTTCTCGTCATTGCCGTCATTGTGGAGGTTAGAGAAGATTTTGGTATAGCCTGGGAAAAGCAGATGAAAAAAGTGACCACATGCTTAATTTGAGACAAAAATGTCAAGATTTGCCTTTTGTGTAACAGATAATATCAGCGTAGAGATTTGGAACATACGGAGCCCCGCAGATGCCATGCAAGAAAAAATAAATAAATTGTGTGCACGATTTGTTCCTTCAATGTACTAAAAGTGCACACGATTACTACTGTGGTCCTTCGATTTGCTTAATCGTGCACACAATTTAGCAAATTGAGGGAATCCAATAGTTATCGTGTGCACGTTTTAGCCTACTATTTTTTCCTGCAGGTCATGTGCGGGCTCCGTAGGAACAAAATGAGAGTAGAAAAAAAGATTTTCATTTTTGGTAAACTGTCTCTTTAATTCAGTGTGACTAATGGTGCATTCAAGTAGTGTTGGAAAGATTGTTTACTGTGCGAACACACATGGACACCATCACAAAGTTGTAATTAAAAGTATGCTCCCCATGCTCACAAAATACTAAAGCGAAGCTGTTCTGAAAAAGTTACTTTTTTTTAATGCTGGTTGGGTCCTCTAGCATGTCCTGATCATGGTGAAGATGATTTTGGCCTTCATGATACCTGATGAACCGGACTGGGTCCGAATCAAGAGAGAACAAATTGAGTATCACTCCATGCAAGCACTTAAGAAACAGGTAAATTGATCTACTAATGTTAACTGTTAGCATTTTAGCATGCTAGTGTTTTGTTTATTTATATACAAAGGTGAGGAAAAAAAGTGTTGCAGTATTAATGCTAGATTTAGCTGTTAGCATATAGTTAGCCATAAAGAACTGGCCTGTCATTTTTAACTATTTTCCAACTTTGATAATAATGCTGGTAGAATGTAATCTGTTTTTTAATACTTTATTATGAAATGTAATCCCTTTTCTCTTGGCTTATCAAAGACTGAAGTCCTCATGTGATTAACCAACCAATTATTTAAAATCTCATGTACGTTATTGACTGTTTACATAACCGGAAATTTCTGTCTCACAGAGGATCATGCTCTCTTGTGTGGATGATAAACTCCCTTCGAAGGCCTAAATGGAAAAGTGACCAACGACTATTTCCATAGAGACAACCACAAGAAGGGAGGCACTTGGCTATAAAGCCATATTTAGCTTGCCAATGTACCATATGGCTCAGTGTACCAAAGATAGCTTCTTCAGTTTACAGGGTTTTTAAGCCTTTTAAGAGTTATTAATTGTTTGCATTCATGTTATCTTTCTGAAAACTACTGAAAAGAGATTATTAAGGTCAAGGAAGATGATATGATAGTGGGTAAACTCGGAGACATATCGTGCTGTATTAATGATTTAAAAAAAAAAGGTTCACCACAATCACTATAGAATAGCTCATTTATATTTTTTCTTGATTGTTTTGTTTATTTGCTTTTACTTGATTTTTTTGTTAATATATTGTGATGATTTTAACCTTTGTATTTTTACATTTCATCAAAAGTGACTGTATTATTATGGCTGAGTTTGCTGGTATAAATTACTATACCCAATGCGTGCTTCACTGAATATGTTATGTGAAAGTTTAGTGATGTAAGTGGGCTTGACGAAACTGAGAAAACCACATACAATAAATAACCATACATGAAGTTCACTAGGGAGTTGTGCTCTTATAAATTAAAAAAATAAAATAAAATAAAAAACCACAACACAAGAGGCAGTTTAATCAGTTTTAATAAATAAATATAAAAATAAATTAATCTCATTGAGTCATAGTTTAGTAAGGGTCAATGGGACTATAGACAAACCCAAATCCAACTTTCGCTGTAAAGCGATTACAGATGTTTGATGGATTGAGACCCATGTCAAATGAGAAACTTCAAAATAAGTAGAAAATAAAATGCTGATTATGAAAATATAGTGCATGTCTAGCTTTACATCATTCTGCCCTCTGATTGGTCCAGAAGGTTGTACTTACAAATCATGCCGGGTCAGGATGGCTGTTTCTTGATTAAACATAGTGAGGGAATGAAAATTCAAATTTCAGAACTTACTGAGATGTAATTTGTCTATATTTCTTGCTATCTCTCCCCAAAGCACCGCTAACATTCTTGTGCATTCTTGTGCATTTGGTCAAGCTTATTTGTGGTCCATGATATTGCAACAAAAATAAGTGTATTTGACATTTGCACTTTCATTATCTACATGTGACCAAAAAATGTAATTCACCGTGACAGGTGCGCAGAAACTTATGAACATGTGAAGTGACTGAATTGCTTTGAGTACCAAAGTAACAGTAACCACAGTCACATTTGCTATCTACATTTTTAAGATGTGTTTAGGCTGTTTAGGAAGTGAAAACAACAGTAACCGCTAGCTTCACTCATACCATTGTATCATATGAAGGCTGGATTTTCAATGTACATTTTAAGATACTCAGCTACGCTATTTAGCGTTAAGTTTGCACAACTTTTCAAATGTATTTACAACTATGACACAAGAAACTATATGACCTTTTTGTCAGTCAACTATTGTCATCAAACTGCTACGTTCACTGAATAAGATCTAAAATAAAGGGTTGAAATGCTTGGTATGTATATGGTGCAAGGGTCAAAATACAACATCATACCAATATGTCCAAAAGATTATATACACTGTACATGACTGGATGTTTCAAACAGCTTATAACCTTACAATGTATGTTAAAGATGCACCCAGAGGCAGACAATAAAAAAAACCCCAGAATGTTATATAATAATTCTCCTTCTATTATCTTATGTAAAAAAAAAAAAAAGAAAGAAAAGGAAAAAATGTATGTCACCATCTCTTAAAAAAAAACCTTGATAACTCTCTAATACTTGAGAAAAGCTTCGTAATATTAATCCATATTAAAAGAATTAGCAGTTTTAAAACAAACCCTAAAATATAGCTCCAGGAAGACCAGTCTTCTGTTTTGTGTCCATTTCACAAAAAAGTCTCTTGTCATAACCTCTCAGAATAATCTCTGTTTGATCCCTCTTCTTGTTTTTTTTTGTGAAAATAATATATCACAGATATATTTAGCATCTTTCCTTTTGCAGTCCCCTGCTCACAAAATACTAATGCTACGCTAAGCTGTTCTGATTAAGCATGCTCTCATAACCATGCTCCCAAACTGTCACTGTATCAATGTGGCGATGAGTTCTGCTTCCCGCCCCACTGCCTGAGGGTACAGATGCTAGCAAACATGCTAGCATGAGACAGTGGTGTGGGAACAACGTAAACAATGCCACAGCATGCAACTTCTTAAAAGTTCAGAGCAAGACCACTGCCTCGCAGTTGCCTGCAAAAACAAACCAAATGAAAAAACTTGTCAGGACTACTAAATCAACGGCTAGTTCTTGAATCTAAACATCCACTGTTGTGATTGTTTATCATATGTTTATGTGTTGGCTTCTTATGTGTTGTTCTGAAGCATGGTCTTCATCAACTCGCTTAGCGATACGACTAAACTCAGTGGGACTCTTATTGTGGTAAAGATATTACAGTGCAAAATTATAAGTTATTGAATTAAAGCTCCTACGCTAGCAAGACATATGCTATTTCTAATAAAAGTCTCTGAGATAGCACAGAATATAGTGAGCAGTGTCAGTAGATACAGGTGTTCATACACACAGCATTGCCAAGAGGATAACTGTTATACAAGAAAGCAGCAAGGAATGCCGGGTAGGGAAAGAAAATAAAGATATAGAATAAGTAGATTGTGTGGAAAAGCACCTCTGAGGTTACAGTATGAGGTGAGAACACAGGTTTTTTTGTCTGAACAACTCCAGAGAGTTGCAGGGTTGTAGAGGTCGGATGGTTTCTGTTGACATCAGTTTGTTCCTTGATCTCGGATTACAACCTCTACAACACATGGCAGCAGTTGTACTGTGCAAATGGAAGAAGCTTCTCTTTAGAGGTGGGCTGAATGTTGAAGGACAAGGCTTTCTCACAGAGTGGGAACTGCAGCAGACATTCTCGCAAGTTTACGTTCTTAACCTTGCTGGGATCAGCCCGGACAGCAGGGTCAATATTTGTGTCCCTGGTTCCCTGGAGGCCTTTCTGAGGTTTAGGTTGTACCTCCTCAGGTTTTTCAACTTCACCTGCATTCTTACGCATCTCCACCCCATCAGGACCCAGGTCCACACAGTGGTTCCTTGGCAGGGACCTTGGGGAATCACAAGCAGTTGACACAACCCCAACTTCAAGCAGTCGAGATTTGGCTAAGGTGTTATTGTTGTTTTCTAGAGTGTCCTTTGAAGGTTCACGCTGTGCCCAGCAGCACTGTACAACATCCATTCTGGAAGGTGGTGAAAGTTCATCTATATTTGGACCTTGAATCTGTTCTCCTTCTTGCTCAACTAAAGACAAGCTAGGGTGTGGGAAAACACTCTTGTCCTTTCCTCTACTTGGTTGCTCTGTGTGGTTTAACTCTTCCACATGGGCTTCAGTGTTTGTGGGCATCTGTACTTGATGTTCCATGGTGCCAGAAGTGACATTAGACACTGAATCCAAAGGCTTCTTCTGCTCTTCTGTGATTCCTGACCCTTCCTCAAGTTCCTCCTCCTCAGCCAGAGTTTCACAGTTTCTCAGCACTTTACAAGACGGCTTCCCTGTTCTCTTCTGAATCTCTGATTGCGAAGATGTTCTAGAAGGTTTTAAGAGGAGATCTGTTGAAGGAAGAGGATCCAATTTACCTGGTGCCACCTCAAGCTTCACTTCATCCCTGTTCTGCTCATTTTCATCATCCTCATCCTCTTCTTCCTCACAGATCTGCTGTAAGGCTCCAAGGCTCTTGACAGTAGGTTGGTCCGGAGGGCGCAGATTGAGGCTCGAGCATGGAGCCATGCTGCAAAAGTCACTGAAGGAGTTGTCATGACGGTTGGGTTTGGGAGCAAGCAAGTCCCCAGACTCACTTACACCACGTCGTACATAGCTGGAAGACACAGAACCGAGAGGAGCTAAGGGACCTAGAGGTGTTCCTTTTAGTGTATCAGTCTGGGGCACTTGGCTTACCAAGTCCAGTGGTTCTGACATGGGTCTCCTGTAACATAGCCAATAACAATATTAAGTACAATGTATTAGGAAAATGTATGCACCAAGGGTTATGTGGTAAGATACTGTAAGTTCTACAACATAAAATGATAAAATACCTTCAGATCCAAAATTATATATATGTTTAAGATTACAGTAACTTACTGTGTATGTCTTTGTTCAGGAGAGAGACCTGGCTGCTCTTGCTTTTCTCGAAGGAGTCGTTCTCCTAGCAAGTAATACGTAGCTGTGATGTGGTTGTATTTGTCAGCCTCCAGTGCTCTATCACAAAATACAAATTTGTATTATTAACTTACATAATGCTACTCTGAAGAGGCTAGGCTATTCTGAGACCAAAATAAATTATCTAAAAAGAATTAAGAGATACCCACTCCTGGATGGCATCTCGGTCAGCAATGCTGCCACTGATCATGGCCTGCAGTATGAACTCATGCTCCTCAGGTAACAAGCTGCGGTGGGAGGTAAGCGGTGCAGCTGTGTACCCAGCAGGCGAAGGGTCAACACCCTGCAACCAAGGGTGACCCTCTATCTCTGTGAGAGATGCCCGTTTAGCAGGATCTCTCTGCAGCATATGTGAAATCAAACTGAGGAAAAAAGGAAAATAAGAAGGAGAGAATGATGAAAGATTGTTATTGCTTTTTTACCAAAGCAGAATGAGAACATCAGACATGACCTTCTGTCAGGGGGAAAAGAAAAAAAAATCCCATCTTCTCAAACAGACTTGATTTTGTCACCCTTCATCACTCGTGCCTCCATCTCACTTAATTTCAGTCTCACTCTACTTGCAATTTCAATACTTTTCTTTTCTAGCAATCTTAATAAATATTCTCTGCCTAGCTGACAGGCGATGATTGCACAGGCGCATCTTGCCGTCAGAGGAGACGGAATGCTTATCTTTCTGTTGATTAATATTCATGAGCACCTGTAGAGAATGGTTGCTTCAGTGAGGCAAATGGAAAGAATACGAATTTGGTTGGTACTCTTACGATCCAAGCTTGCATGTGTATGTATGAATGCACTGCACCCAGCTTGTTTATTCAAGGCATTTGAGTGTTTATTTCACTGCGGCACTGCTACACATTTATGAAACGTGCATCTCACATAGATGACCAGCAGGGGAAGATGTTTTCCCTTTCAAAGCGTGTTATTTTTTTAGGTCTCTGGGTGTTTGTGTTTATAATCCCACATGCTCCATTGCCCTTGAGCATCAGCAGAGTCTCTTGGTGTGTTTAACCTCAAGACCTTAAATAGCCGTGAGGATGAAGGTTGGGGGGAAAAAAAGCGAACTACAGATGAACAGCAAGATGAAAGTATGCCTGAAGACACAAGTGTTCTCCTCTAAGAAAACCCTTCCCATTAAAGGAAGCTTTTGATTGTGGTTAAGGTCATGGGACCCAGTCACTATGTTTGGCTGTGCAGCCAAGCCGAGATGTCTAACACACACTTGTACACACACTCATGCACAATTGACTGATTCATACCTAAACTCAAGCCTGAGAGCTGTTGCTCTGGGGATGTTCTGACTACAAATAGCCTGGAATAAACCCACTTAAAAATAACTTCACTCTGACAAAAGGCAGCCTTGTGTAAAAATCTGGTCACTATCGAGCTACAGTGAACCCAATTAAAATCAGACTTGTGCACCATTTAGATATTTAATATGTTATCAATTTTGTGGTTCTTAAATGTAAAATCTATTATAAAATACTGAACAAATTTTAGAGAAATAAATCTCGTCATCTGAGCACAAAAGTTTTCTATATAAGAGAATTAATAGTCGTAATTAGTCAACATTTAATTAAGTAATTATGTATTGTAGCAAACATTTGTGTGACTTAATTTCAATCATCCCCAACCCTTCATAAGAGCATTACAATGTTATGATTCAAATAATATGCTAAAGCTTAGTTAAGAATTGAAGTGCATCTAAATGAGCTGGAAAATCTAGTTAAAGTTCTTATATAGTTCTTATATATATTTATACATATATATATATATATATATATATATATATATATATATATATATATATATATATATATATATATATATATATATATATATAAAAATAGGGAGTTGTCTTGACCTGTTAGTTTCAATATCCATCACCTGGTCCAAGGATGGAAATTCTGTGTGTCTTTTCTTTGCTCATTCAAAAAGAAGCCTAGTTGGCTTGCTTAAGCATGATTTAGAGAGCCACAACCTGTGATTGGCTGGTACAAGTAGGTGTAAACCGATAAAGTACAGTATGTTCAGATGAACTCCGGTCTACACATAGTTATGAAGTTTGGCGTGCTAGTGATACAGACTGTAGTGCAAGGGTGTGGTGTTTGAGAGACCTTGAGAGACTACATCCTGCCAGTTCTCAGAGAGAAACAACAACAATGGCACACAGCTGTCAAGGACATCTTAAAAACTAGTCTTCAAGTACTCAAGCATGTTTTTGTGGGCATGCATCAGATCAGCATGCAAGATCTTAGTGGAAAGGGTTTTACCAGGGTCATATCCTTAGTAATACTGCTTTCCAGAAATAGTGAACTCGACAGCACCAGCATGGAAACAAAAGACTATTGATATATGACATCTGCTGACCCTGAAGAAAACACTAAGCAGATTTAATAAAACTTGTTACATAATGGCTAACTACTATCACGGCGAAAAGAAGATGATTGAGATTTCAACACAATGCAAAAACATATTTTCCAGTGAAAACATTAAAACAAGTTTCATTTATATCAGAAGCAAAATTGCTTCTAATCAAAATTGCTTGCTAATCAAAAAATTATTATTTGTTTTCAAAGAATACAAATCTTAAATTATATTCATACCCCAAATTTTTTTTCTTGTTTTATGCATAAATGTAATGAGGTTTATGCTTTAAAGAAGAAAATAACAAATGCCAGTGGCGTAAAAAAAAATGAACTAATAAAGCGCATGTTGTAGGAAAAACAATCTTTATATGTAATGCAATTTTGCTTCAAGTAAAAAGTACAAAAATACGGATAAAGAGGGCTTTTTATTTACTTATTTTTGCAGTGCATAAATAAATACATAATAACCTCCAGCCTTCTGGATTAAATCTAAGAAATCTATTTCTTAGTTGGTTGTGTGTCTGAGAAAAATCTAAGCTCAGATGACATACGTACTCTTTGCATTCTGGAGAGATGTGGTTTGGCACATTGTAGCGACAGTCCATGATCATGATGAGGGTCTCGCTGTCATTGGTCTCTTGAAAGGGTGGGTGTCCACACACTAGCATATAGAGGATCACACCCAGTGACCAGATATCTGAAAGACACACAATAACATCTCAAACTTCATCTAAAATATTTCTTAGTTATTCACAACATTAGTTTGTGTAAAATAGTGCAAAAAATTTTAAGTAGGCCTTTATATAAAAATATCCATCAAATTAAAATTAGTTTTGTCAGCATACTTTAGAAAAAAATATCCATCACTATGATTTGAAGATGCAATCATAACCAAATCAAACTGTTGTCAGAGTAAATATTTACACAAATATTTTCAGAAAAGAGGACACAGAACAACACAGAAGTCCTCATGTGACACACGCTCACACTATCAAAACCAACCAATACACAAAGAGAGCTTAAGCAAAGCTGAAACGCAAATAAAACCAGCCTTAACCTTTTCAGAGTCAATGTATGTCCTCAGACAATAATTAACTTAACCAATCATTAATCGTCAATCGCTGGGACCCTATAGACATGTTTTTCTGACTGAATTGTCCCTGAAACTGTTTCTCCATCCAACTGTGTGTCAACCAAGGATCCCAGGAAGTTTTACAGAACATCATGAATCCAAGAAAAAGAGAAAAAAGTAAGAGAGGGGGAGTGTTAGTCCCACAAGGGATGTGTTTGCTTTAGTGGCGTACTTTTCCACAGTGGCGTTCCAAGAAAACAAGCTTCCTCTTTTAATTTTTTTCAGCTGTATGACATGCACAGAGCATGTGAAAAAAAAAAAAACTTATAAATATGGGTGAGAGGTCTAGGTTTTCCTCTTTTAAGTGAAATGATTTAGTAGGATCAGTTTAGATTTTCTCAGATAGATCACTTATTTCATATTCATAACATTTCATTTAACCTTTGATTACAAAGTGAAAGAGTACTGAGAATGTGCTCATTCATAATTTTGGTCTAGTAGCACTGACCTGACCGGCAGTTAAATATGGCTGTGGTATTCTTGGAGCTCCATTACGGCGTTTATAGAAATTCAGAAAAGGCCAGAGGATGAATGCAAACATTACATCCCACTGAAGTTAGTTTTTTTTGGGTTGATTTATTTTAGTGCTTCAATCTAAAATAAAATATATAAAAAAAACTTTAATAATTTTCACTTAGTTTATTATTATTTTTTAAAGGTTTAATTTTATTTAAGGAAAATAACCTTATCTTAGATCCCATATTACCCACTTTGTCCCACCTAGTATTAAAAAAAAGTAATTCACCCAAAAAAGCCTTTAAAGTAAATCCATCTGTGTGTTATTCCATTTAATCAACAGCTTAAAATCTGGCATACTGGTTTCAGTGTGTGTGTGTGTGTGTGTGTGTGCACGCGAGAGAGTACAAATTTTGTGTGAAAGAGCATGAATCAGAGCAAAGGATCAGCCTGAGAGACAGTCCAGAGAAACAGCATTGTCCAAACAGTGTCTTTAACTGTTCTAACAATAAGCCCTCTCTTCTGCATGTTCCTCCACAGATACAGACAGACAAACATGAGCGCTATGTCTCGCACTGGCACACGCATACATACAGCACGTGATTTAATGTCTATATTGAAAGGCACAAATTAGATTTTTTTTTTTTTGAGCACACTCAAAAGCTCTTAATATAAATATGGCCAGACATAGAACATGACACCAAAGGGCTGTCGGCTTTAAACTGCATAAAAATCATGATATCCTTTATATCCTATATCCTAAAATTTTAGTATTCAACTTGTTCTCTCAATTAAACTTTAATCTTTAGCATTAATTCATCACACATATAAGATATGCAGTTGTTTCTTAGGTTTGTTCTTAATAAGAAAACATCTGCCTTGACAAATAATGTTATGTGTGGAGGTGGCAGAAATAATGAGTTATTGTAAGTTTTTCTTATCTTGTTGTATCTTGTTAAAGTACAATTAGTCACAGAAAGACTCTTAGAGGCCCAGAGCGAGGATCAGTACAGTTTTAAGTGTAGCACACCTCTTGTGTGTTAGTGCCATGTGACTGTAGTTTACACAGTACACATTACACACAATGAAGGCTACCAAGGAACTGCTGTGTGTTGATCTGCATTGAGATTACATAATGTGACAACTGTGTGTGAAACAGAATGTCTCTGGACTTGAGGTCTTGAACAGATTCTAATTATGTCTATATAAAATCTATAGTAGAGATGCACTGTTTTGAATCACTGTCTTGAATCTAATCTTTAGAATGTTTAAAAATCACTGAAAATCTGGAATCTGGAATCACCCAATCCCTTTTAAGAGCGAGATGTGCCGCTCGCACCATGGCGGATCGCTATTTACATGGCAGAATTTGTTGGCGGAAAAGCTGAAAGCTTCTCAAAGCGAAGAACGCGCCCTTTAAATAACAAAAAAATATTGCGCCATTGACTTTAGACTTAAGACCAGGATTGAGGTGGTCTATGGTGCAGTCGTTTTTCAGCTCCTTTAGCATTGCGCCAGCATTGCACCTGAACACACCTCTTTTGTTAAGAGCACACCATGGGAGACTTAGGTCTCTGCAGAGCAAAAGTGGGCGTTTAACACCATATGGGTGTTTTGAAACTGTTGGGTGTTTCTGAATCATGCAATCTAAATGATCCCCCTTACCCAACCCCACCCCTAAACCTAACTATTACATCAACTAATCAGGTATCATGGTGTAAAAACACCTTGATCTCGTAACTCCCATTACTATCCTGCATAGACCTCTACTTGCACCATGGGCGCACAAATGGGCGTAAATGCATTTGCTAATTAAACGACGTGGTGCTGGATTGGGAAATGTGAACGGCGCCAGACTGAAACTAGCAAACACACTTGCGCTGTGCCTTGCGTCGCATTGCGCTGGGTGTATGATAGGGCCCTGAGTGTGTGTGTGAGTTTGTGAGTTGTTACTGAGTCAGTCTCTCCCAGCTTATCTATCTCAGAACATCTCTGATCAGCAACCTGAATACTGATGACACTGAGCTGCTTCACACACACACACACACAGATAGAGAGATAGATGATGGGGGGGGGGGGATTTTAAGTCATAGTGTTGATTTTCCGTTGATTTCTATTGTTTTAGAAACAGATATATTTTCTAGCCCTAACCCGAAACCTTCATGCATACAGTACATTATTTTAATTAATATATATAACGAGCCATTTTCCTCATGAAATGCAACATTTGATACCTACAAAACCTGTATGCATTCAAATGTTGTTTGTTGCATTGAGTGGCAATTACAGCTTACACAGAGAGAGCTGGCACTGAGTGACTGAACTCTTGTGAGTGGATTAGAGCTGAGCAGCTGATTACTGACTATGGATAAAACCTCTCACTGAGCTAATGAATATTCAGCCATGCACAAACATAGACCGGCTCAAAAAAATATGAAATAAAATATTGCACATGAACATACAGTGAAAACAGACCATTTTCTGTTCACAAGTTCAAACTATAGATCTGCTTCCCAGAAAGGAGTTCTACTCTCCCATCTCTCTCTCCTGCTACTGGTGTTAATGGCATCAGCTTGACCTAGAACTGCTAGAGAAGAAAGCTTTCCAGATGAGGTTTCAGATGCCAACCTGTGCCCAGCAAACTTCAGTAGCCGATTAATCAACCAGGCAGTGGGCCACAGGGTCATCCGATGGGCACTGCCGTCCTGATGATGGATTGAACAGACTAGTACATGAAATACAAACCACTGCTCAACACATCCAGATCTCTTATGTTATTAGATTTCTATTTTTGGTGCTAATAAAATGTAAATAAGCACTTCAAGTACAAAAATTCTTTAAAATGAAAATAAAGAATACTATGAAGTGCACATTTATATTGTTAGCTCATTTGCATTTTATAATAGAAAATAAAGTATCAAAAGGGAGGATAAAAAGCTTTTCATATCTGTAGTCATGGATGTCAAAGACATAGACCTATTATTATTAATATGTGTGTAATATTAATAATAGGTTTATTTTACACTGCAACATATAAATACAATACAATACTATTATTTACCGCTTTCTTATAAATTTCTTCATTTTCAAAAATGCTTTTATTTTGACTGAAAAACCACAGGAAGACCTTGAAGCTTCTCTTTTGCTGACAACAGCCAATGCCAGTTTATAAGCATTTCTCAGTTGATTCAGGAATTTTAGGAAGATGGTTGCCACATGTTGTGCTCCCAAATACACACACTATAAGGTATTTAAAGCAGATGCATCTAAAGTTTGTGTGAAGCAGCATTTACTGTGAACCAAGAAACTATAAACTGGACATCACGAGTTGCCATTCTTCACTCTGAAACATGCTGTGCATATAATTATAGCACTCGAAAGCAAAATTATGCTATAGCTTTAGCTTAGTTAGTGCTATGATTTATTTTGATTAATTGTTTAGCCCTACAAAGGTTATGAGTCCAATTCTACAGTATTTTACCGTAAATGCACCTGTGAACTTGGTAGAAGCTAGCTAAATTAGCCAGATGCTAACATGGGCAGGTTCTGAGACATGCTCTCAACTTCAAAAACCATGAATTAGGAACCACTAAGAGTGAGATGAGCCTGTGTCATCCGAATTGCTCAATGTATTCGGGTTAATATGCTAACTGTCAAACTACAGCTATAGGAAAGCTTCACCATTGTGTTTATATGCGTGTTTACTGTTCATTCTGACTGGCCCAGTAAGTTAAACATTTATAAATCATGACTACTCAGCCCTTATCTACCTGTTCTAGTTCTACCATGGATAGATTTTGCTTGGAGAGAGGTGAGACAAGCCATCAGGTTCACACGCTTTTAGCATCCTAGCATGTATGTGTGAGTATAGCCTCCTTTGCACGCTTTGCTGGGTCTCGGCAGAGACTGACCCAGTTTGTGCAGATCTAATCCTGGCACATGCAGCCACAGTTAGAATTACTGTCCCTCCATCACATGACACTCTGGCAGAAAATATCATACAAATATGATATTAATAATGTTAGAGCAGAGGAGCGGAAGGGTACACATGGCAGCTCAGCACACATCTGTGCTTTCGAAATCCCTAGTGAACTGGAACGAGAGGAAGACAGCAAGAGAGACAGACAGGTTCAGTGTCAGTCCTGTTAGTCTTCATCCTCCTGTCTGTGTCACAACGTGAAACTTAAGTGTCCTCTAATGTCTGTCTGTTTCTTTGGCTCTTCACTTGTCATACACTAAGTCTTCAGCTTCATGACATTTTTTCAGCGTTTGTCGTGAGTGTTGCATTTTTAAGACAGTGTGTCAAGCTAAAAATAGTCCAACTTCCAAAACACATCCCTAGATCCCTATGTTCTGTTCTATTCTGTTGCACTACAACTATTTTTGAATACAATAACTTGATTTGTATGAATGCACCCTAAGAAACACATCAGATCAAGATAATGAAGACGGAATAGTCAGTAGTCATTTGGGCAACCTAATGACTAGAATATTTTTTAAATATGTAGTTTTTACACGTCTACTATTTGAAACTATGAATCTACAGAATACTTGAATCCATTTAAAATCTATAAAATTATCTTTCGAATCTTTAAAACTATACATTTTTAAACCTATTGGAATCTCATAATCTATGAAAATTTACAACTACACATCTCTATGAACTTTCAATCTATTTAGAATCTATAAATCTTTAGAATTTTTAAATCTGTAAATCTTTAAAACTATGAATCCTTATAAAATCTATTCCAAATTTATGAAGCTTTTTGAAACTACATTTTTGTAATCTTCAGAATTTTTAAATCTATTTTTAAACAGTGAATCTTCAGATAATTCAAGTCTTTTAAATCATTTGAATCTTCAAGATCTGTGAATCTATACATAATTCATTCTTTGAAACTGAATTTTTCCTAATTTTGTTATCTTCAAAAATTTACAATCTTGGAATTCTAAAGATTCTTTGGAATATTTGGAATAACTGGCATTCTAGGATCTTCAGAACCTAATAATCTTTAGAATTGTTTGAATCTTAGAATCTCAGAGCAGTGAAATGGAAAAGTACACACTGTAGTTTAAAGTCTGTTTTTATCTTAAATCTGTGCTCTAGAAAGCTCTGTTGAACTGGATCAAGACAAGTAACAGGAAAGAGAAAGAGAGACAGAACTATTTGTTGTTGGTCCTGTTGCACTTCATCCTCCTGTCTGAGTCAATGTTACTGTCCTCTAAATTCTGTCTCTCTTCTTGCCTCAGTCTCGCTCTCATTGAATCTGTCTCTCTCTCTCCATACACATCACTCTCTCTCTCTCTCTCTCTCTCTAAATTTGCTTTCTTTTCATTTCTCCTCCTCCCTTTGCAATACAACGAGTCTCTAGAGCTTAATAAGGTGACTGGGTTTGAACAATGGAATGGATGATGGATAGAAGGAACGTGAGTTCACGGCTAGCCACATTCATCCTCCAAACAATTTTCAAAGACACAACATTATAGCACATACTGCACAAGATAGTCCCAGATCAAAGCACTACCTGACACAACAGAAAAATATACAACAGACAGCAAAAACATTCTATACATCACTGTGGCTAGATGATATGGATTTTAATGGTCTTTTGTCAATGTCAAAAGTAAACAGTGTTTGGAATCCATTTCACTACCCTTAATTTTGCCAGTTTACTGCAGGGATTCTGAATGCATTCTGACCTGACACAAATCTCCTAGCTTGACCCCTGCTAGAGCACAGATTTGCTGTTCATTCAGTAGAAGATTTCTGCTTGGCAAAACAGCGATTAAACTCAGAACAGACACGTGGGGAGAGGGGAGGATCAACGACGAGAGAAAAGCGAACCATCCCGGTGTTCCTGCGCCCTTCACAATTTAATCCCTTGGTGGATTAGTTTGACTGCGCATGCAAATTAAGAGTCTGAAAGGACAGAATTTAGCATCTACTGAAGAATGATTGACTGAATAAAATGACATACAGATAGAAGAGAAACTTTCAATCTTTGAAATCGTAAAACCTACGAATCTTTGAAACTATGAATCTTTAGAATCTCTTTTGAATCCATGAATCTTTCAAATGTTTTTTTTTCAATTATTAGAATCTTAAATTCACGAACCTTTCAATATTTGAAATCTTACAATATATGAATCTTCTAAAGATAAAAAAATGAATCTATGAGTCTTTAGAACTATGAACCTTCAGAATCTATGAATCTTGCAATCTCTTGCAATTCTTTCTAAATGCAGAATAAAAGAGAGTTTTATCACTTACCCACTGCTGGAGCATCATACTCTTCACCCAGCAGTATTTCTGGGGCAGAGTATGCCAGTGAACCACAGCTGGTCATCAACATGGTCCCAGGCTGAAAGTGGTTACTGAAGCCGAAATCTGTCAGCTTCACCGTCCCCTGCTGTCTGAAGAACACCACATTCTCCGGCTTTAAATCTCTGTGGACAACGTGCAGACGATGGCAGTAGGCTATTGCTCGTATGATCTGCGCAAAGTGCACTTTCGCCGTGTCTTCGGCCACCCCTCCTTCATGACGTAAGATGTAATCGTACATGTCACCTCCGTCGCCCAGCTCTAGGATGAGGTACAGCTTGGTCTGCGTATCGATGACCTCATACAGTCGCACTACATTGGGGTGCTGGACGAGTTTCATGCAGCGGACTTCTTGAAGCAAGTGGCCAGTCGCCAAGTCATCAAGCTTTGTCTTGTCGATGACTTTGACTGCTACTAACTGGCCTGTGAATACATGACGGGCTAGTTTGACCACAGCGAAATGGCCTTTGCCTAAGGTGCGGTCTAGGTCATATAGGCCGGCTATCTTGCCCTCGTAACCGCTTTTGGTGGCAGCCATTTTGGATCAAGTAGAGGAGGTACAGTTGGAGGACTAGGCTCTCTTACCAGAGGGAGCAGAAGGAAACTGGAGCTCTACTGAGACATCACCTGTGGAAAAACAAAAAAAAGAAATAATGACACATGTAAACAGCGACCATAAACATATTAATTGATAATGATATTTTATGTCATGTATGGGGAAAACTGATTGGTGATTGGTGATGCGAAATACTTGAAAACTCACTGCAACATACAGTCAACCACTCAGAAAACCTGGCAATGCCACTCCAACCATCCATAGCTTTAGTGACCCTAGCAACCGCACAGCAGCATTAACAATCACATAGCAACATCCTGGAAACCATTTATAATATCCTTGAAACCCCACAGCAACATGCTAACCAATCAAAACACCTTATCTACAGTATAGCATTGGCCTGGTAAACATCCTTTATAGCAACGCCATAGCAAGGTGTCAACTACCAGTCAAAATACCATTCTAAATGACATCTAACTATATGAGATACCTTAGCAACAACATAGCCAATAATAGCCTGGAGATATCCCATAACACCCTAACAACCTAGCAACTATAGGAATTTGCTAACAACCATAAACCAGCACTCTCACTTGTGGTACAGCTTAATAGAACTTTCAAAGGTTTTCATATGGCATCAGGCTGGAAAACCCTTTTAGGCACGTTTAAGTGGAGGGGATGTAGTGCTCTTTGTGTTGAAACAGACAGTGTTACATTTAGATGTGAACTGCACTTGCTTTCAGATTCACAGTGTTATTGAAGAGAGGAAGATGAGTGTTTGGAGGGAGTACAATGCAAGCTGTCTAACAGGTTTTTATACTGATCCTATGCATTTGCTCAAGAGAAGTCAAGTACTGTTGGTATTTGCCTATAAGAATGCCAGACACTGAACTTAAATCTTTCAAAAAAACAATTAACCAATTGTCTCAGAAACAAATGATTATTATAGCCACACCAGGCTTACTTCACTGTACAGCAGTTACTTAGCAAGAGTAGTTACTAATACTATTACTAAGAAATTCAAATAAATCCACCCTATTACTTAACAGTGAACTCCTGTACTATCAGACTTATAGGGAGTGACAATAACTTCATGCCCAAGCACGAGTGTGGCTGTATACTACAATTTCAGCCGAACCTGGAGGTGACGTCTTAATGCGTGCTAAGACAAAACCCATTCAATACTGCGATTGCAGACAGTGACATTCATTTTCAGGTCATCTATATTGTATTACACAAATCGTTTGCAATTACGTTGTTTCATTCAACTGATGAACATTTGTGAGTAAGAAAATTTTTATTCAGTTTTAACATTTGGTGTACATGCAAATGTAAGAATTTAAGGGACTTTACATCATAAATTAGTTTAAACCCAAGCAAAACAAAATTAAACAAAAACCAGACCCAAACAAAACACCAAAAAGCACCACAGCACAAAAAAAACAAACAAACAAAAGTAAACAAACAAAACAGCACCAAAAAAATTCTTAAAAATCAAATTAAATGAAATATTTTCAAAGAGAGATAATTGATGGAACCTAATTTTTTTTATATATATATATAAATATGCTCTAATGTACTGGATACAAAAAGAAGAGTGGAAAAAGAGAGGAGTGAGAGGAGAAGAATGCATTTTTGGATCTAGCGTCAGAGGAGTCGGGTGACAGAGGCATAGAACAAATGGTGTAGATCAATACCTGTAATGCTATATCATTATTAGTGTGTGTGTGTGTGTGTGTGTGTGTTTGTGTGTGGTTTGATGAAAGTAGCTGAATAGTTAATGACCTGTGATAGAGGCTGAACAAGACACTAATGGTATGATGCCTGTCTAAGATGCCAATGTTATTGTTAACTAGAACCAAAACTAATTAAAAAAAGTTTTTGTTCACTGAGATACAACTGAAATAAAATCTATATAAATATTAGGTGAAATGCTGCCTTGGCAACTAACTGAAAATAAAATTAAAATGAAACAAATAAGGACTATGACAAAAACAGAAAAGCTAAATGCAAGTATATTTCAAAAAAAGTATATAAAATTACTAAAACTAAAATAACAATTCAGATTATTAATAGATATTATAATAGTACATAAACAATACTACAATGATGCATGCTCACACACAAGAACATGCTAAAAAAATGAAGTATACTCGAGAGCTTTTCTTGTCTGTTGAAATCAATGCTGCTAATATTAAGCTGCCCTTTGTCTGACGGACCGAGTGTTTTGTGGTGGATCGGAACAAAATTACACATGAAAAGTTTTTATTACTCACCAACATCTCACCAAAAGCTGCATTTATGAATGATATGTTGTGTTTTCAAAGGAACAGTTCACTGAAAAATTAGAACTTTCATTGTTCGGACATTCACTGAGTGAATATTCTTCATAACATTTCCTTTTGCTTTCTCAAATGCCATGAGGGTGATTTCAATGACTGAATTATTCCATTGACAGAAGAGAATTCAATCTGTTTCAGTTTGTTTCTAAGTCAGAGCTTCCTGCCTCTAACACACTGGTGAGCAAAAACTTTTAGGTTTTGTTGCCTTGTGTGAGATGTATTTATTTAGTGGTTAAGACCGAAAGTAAAACAGAGCCAGATGAAAGAAGAATGAAAGAGCAAAAACAGTACAAGGATGTAACAAAGACCAGTTGGCCTCCATATTGAGGAAGGATAGGGCTGTCCACCCTTTCCACATTCAGCTCTATCATTTATAAAACAGGGAGTATTTCCTAAAGCTAGAGGGGAGCAGACATGGTGCTTCCTCCTGATAGCTGTTAGGCAGAAACCCAGCATCCGCAGTTAAAGATAACTCTCAGTTACACAAGACGCATACATGCTAACATACACAGACATGGCACTTCCTGCATTTCCTTGCCTTCCTGCAAGCGAGGAACTCGCACGTCGAGGCGTTGGGAATCAACCAGGCTCAGCGTTTCTGTGAGAAAATGTCCGCTGCCTGAGATGCTGGGGTCCTTTGTCACCCTCTGCATGAGTGTCAAAGGCAAGAAAACAGACCCGACTCATTTGTGCGCCGATACGAAAAACACAAACCCGTACGTGGGGCTGTCAAGAGGCTCGCGGTCTGACAGGAGGCACCAGGGGAGAGGTGTGAAAGAATGAGTCATCCCGCTCTCCCTTTTGGAGGAGGGAGGGCTGATGGACGAGCAGAGTGAAGAGATGTGAAAGAGATGCAGAGTTGGGAAGAATATAATGGGGCTGCCTTTAGATATGATCTCATCGCTCCATTTTCCCATCATGCAACATTGAAGGTGATGAGGTCAGCATGGCATAGTGGGAGCTTGCGTGTCTGCTATTTGAAGTGCATTAACGTGTGCACTCACAAAAACGGAAAAACTTTTGGTAAAATTTATATAGTACTTGCAGAAAGATGCAAACATTTTCACGAAAAATAAACATGATTTCAAATTTTTTTTTTTTAAATAATTATTGTTTAATTTAAAAAATATATTGTAAATTAAGAAAACATTTACACCACACATATGGAAAAAAACATATTCTGGGTGGCTTTACAATTATGGTACATTAAGATTAAATTTTATATATAGATATTTAGATCTTTAGAGAGTGACAGTTTGCTAATAGTCACTAAAAGTAGTAAATGAAAGGTTCTTCAGAAAGCTCTTACATGGAAATGGTTTGGGTGGGTTTTATGCAAATGACTAACCTCTGGTCATGTGGTCGCTCATTTAGAATAATGAGGTTAAGAACAAATTCTTGTGCATTCATAGGTGTTGTGAATTGGGCCGAATGAGATCCAGTGTTGCAAATCCTAGTAAGCTGCCTACTGAGGGAAACTTAAGGGCAAACTCCTGACTGTTCTAAAAAGATGCTTCCCAAATTACCAAATTTAGTCCAAATTCAAAGGAAGTGTGCAATCTGGGAGAATGTTATCCCAGAATACATTGCTATTACCAGTAGCTTCAAGATAGAGGACATATATTTTGAGTATATTTAATTCCAAATATACCCAATGGCCTTTCACACAAAACACATTTTTGCATTCCACTGTTCTACTTTTCTATGAAAACATGACTAAATGGTCACATTTGACCGCTGAGCTGGGCTTTCCATGAGCTGCTATAATTAAAAGTTAATCTTTTGTTTTTTCCAATTATTTATAATGATCCTATTTACAATATAATTATGAAGAAAATTATTTGTAAAAAAATATATTTTACCTAATATTTGTGGACAGTGCTTAGAATATAGTGTTTAGCTTTGCTAATGCCGAACTCCATTGAAAAAAAGGCAAGTTAAGCTCATAGTGTGCTATTTGTTGCTGATGTAGACTGTTGCAAATGTATCCCTTATGAGGTTTCATGACTAATAAAATGTTATCTTAGAATGTATACAGTGAGGTAGCTGGCTTCATTTTGATACAAAGTTCATGTGGAGAATTTATTATACACTCTTTTTATTTCTTGTCTATCTCTTTCCACTTGGTTTTAAATTTTAAAACTAAATCCTTAAACTTAACCCATAACCCAAGTTTCCAATGACATGCAGTTTGTCTGTAAACACAAATCTGCTTCGCAGCATGACAAAACAACAGCCAGTTGGAAGACATTTGGTCCCTAAATTGTAGGTGAAACTTGATCTGGGTGACCTGCGTTCCCCTCTTGTCCCAATTTCCTCAGGCCTGCCTTGTGATGGAGCTGAAGTGTCTTAGGACATTACTGTGACATACACACGCACTCGTCTTATCCTTTTTAATCCGAGGCACAAAAGAATCACTGTGTAACCCACAAACTTGGTAGCTTGCCAGAAGGAGCATACACCATGTTCTAGCACATATGCTCACACACATGCATGTGCACACAAACAAACACACTGCTGAGTCTAGGACTTTGGCTGCATGCTATATATACACACTCAAGTATCTACTGTAATGCAGAACATAGAAGACCGTATACATAACAGTCTAATGACTTTATCCAGCATCCTTTGGATCGTATTACTGAGAATCTCTCCTAGTATTTCTAGTATTCCATTTCCAAATTCCAGAAAACATCTTACAATGCATCTCTCTTATTTTAGTTTTCATTGCTACAGGATTCTCACACTAATTAAAAAAATTCTAACTCATTACATTTTTTATAATAATAATATATATATATATTCAATATTTTACTAGCTCATTAAATTTTCATGCAATTTAGATCATGAATGCAAAAAAAAGCAAATCAAAGTTTTCTTATATTTAAATATTTCATGAACTAGAAATCTATAATTGTATGTACAGTATTACAGCAAACACACACACACACATAAATACAAATATACAGTGAATTGTAAATATACAATAAATATAATATTTCATGAGCTAGGAAATGCTCTTTGCGAGTGAAAAATCATGGACATTTTTCTTAACTTTCCATGACCACAGGAACAGTTTTCTATTTTTTTTATGTGTTTTATTGGCATGACAAATCTTTGTACATTCGTATTGCCAAAGCATTTGCAATTTCTCTGCATCCAATAAAACTTTGCAAAACTAAAACAGACTGTACATAAATTAAGAAAGATAAAAATAAAAACCTGACCCCTTCTCATTCTCTATCCTTGTCTCTGTCTCTTTGTCTTGTTTTCTTTCTCTTACCTGCTGTGTGCCATGCTGTCAGATGCCCCTGGATGTCTCCAGGGCTAGGAATACACAGAGAGGAGGATAGGGTGACTTCCATGCTGTGTGTGTGTGTGTGTGTGTGTGTGTGTGTGAAGGAGAGAGAGAACAGAAATGCAGGCCAGCACAATGCAAAGCCTCTGACACAATGTTTGTCTGCCAACCACATCTTCCAACTCACCTTTAATAATTCATTCTCTTTAATAGCAAAATACCTGCTAGCTATATGAAATGACACATATAAAACAATAACTACATACATACATAATAATTAAAATCACCATTATGAACCATAACACAAACAATAACATCAAACTATTACACTCTGGCACGCTTTCAACGACCTCAATGGTATTAAACCCTTATTTTATGATATCCTACATATAAATCACTAAGGACGACTTCAGTATTCAATTCAACAAATAGTTAAACACGCCAAACGCATTTGTATTCTATAATAACTTACCATTTAAAGTGGTACGCAGCGTTTCAGACGTCTATGTGTAAACGAAGATTCGTTGGAAATATTCTCAGCTTCCCTCGAGTATTCTGCTGGAGGCTACACACAAGAAAATCGCTTCTTTACGGCTTCAAACATCCGCTCACTGTTGTTTTTATCAATAAATGATGCCCGCTGTCCGACCAGGACGAGGCAGTGGTGCGCGCGTCGCTCCGCAGTGCTCGCGCGCTCACTTCTTCTCTAGCGCTCGAGCGCTCTCCCTCTTCTGACGTCAATGCATTCCAGCTTACCCGGACTTGAGCGAGTGAAGGAGAGAGAGAGAGAGTTGAGGCAGGGCCACATGAAATGTTTCTGAAGTCTCAAGAACACTATTATGCAACTGGCTAATTAGGTGAAGGGACCGTGTGGAAAAACAGCACTTGGACTGACATTCCGCTCATTTATGTGAGGTCTGAATGGATCACTTTAATGTCAGAATGTATAAGCAAATAAGATGACTCACTTGTGGCAATCTGAACATTCTTACAAGCTCTGTAATAAGCATACAAAGAATAGAGAGAGCAACTGACTAATGAGATACACTTAAAATAGTCTTTGTTAAATTTACAGTGAAAATATTGCTGTTGAAAGTTTGTCACTAAACTATAAAATGTCACAAACGGTTTCTGTTTCAAATAAACGCTGTTATTTCTATTCATCAGTGAATGCATCACAAAAATGTAGCATATTACCATTTCCACAAAAATATGTAGACAGCAAAACAATTATTTTCACTGAAAATAGTAATAAATGCTTATTGAGCACTAATGTCATGGAATTATTTCTAATGGATCATGTGATGAGATTGGAGTTATGGAGGCTGAACATTCAGTTTTGCCATCACAGGAATAAATTATAATTATAAATATGTTATACATTATTTTTTAATGTATTAAAATAGAAAAAAGGTCATTTTAAATTGTATTAATATATCATAATATTACTGTTTTTACTGTATATTTGAACAAATAAATGCAGGCTTGGTAAGAATAAGATACAACAACATAACCCCCTCCCCCATACTTGTTTAATGTTGTGTAAGGTTACTTACAGTTAACTGGTACTTTTGCATTCTTGTTTGTTAAAATTAGTATTTTTACAGTGCAAATTGCTTTATGGAAAACTCATTGTGTCAGGTTTGCCTTGTGGTACAGAAGTACATGCCAACTTTTTGTGACACAACAAAGTTTAAAGCTTCAATAACAGCAGGTGAATGGGATTTTATGAGGTCAGAGTACTATATTATAAGATTTTAAAGGGTAAATAAGAGGTTAATTTGGGAATTACTACTATTATTTTTTTACATCACTGCTGTGTCTGGGACTCTCAAATCGGTCTCAACAGGCCGTGAGAGTTAATAATGGCAATTGCACAAGCCAGAACAGAGGACATTCTTAAGATTCCAGAAGACTAGCAATTGATCAAGATTCCATTCACTCACTTCCTTTCTGAGCTGGAACTGACTGACTGACATCCTCAGAACACTAGAGTCAAGAAGACCAAGCTATCATCCAAAGACCAAGTGTGAGTTGCCTTTGTCACAAAGGTTATGTCTGAATCTCATTTAAACAATCAGAAAATTATATACTTATAATAAGGCCTTCTGTCAATAAGAATACTTGTGTTCATCTCTTCATATTTACCACGTCATTGGTCAAAGCACATCCATGGAGGTTTTATTAGAAAAAGTTTTGACGATGATCAAGTTGGAAGTTCTTTGCAATGAGTGAATACGCTTTCATCTGTGTTAGTCAACACTGGCACAATGTAACTATAAAAGGGAGAGAAAGACAGACTCTCCCCATGGGGAACCAATGATGTTCGTACATGGTGGAGAACACACTGGTTACTATGGGAACCAATGGCGTAACTTGTCAGCTCGATCTACGCAGGTTACAAAGCCCACCGGATCTTCATTTAGACTTGCATACGAGGGTGCATTAATATGTAAATTCAAAAGTACACTGACAAATTAATAAAGTACTAAAGATTTAGTACAACCTCACAGTACCTGGGGGCATTTCTACATTGAGATATAAGGTGACACGTGCACAATTTCATCATGTGGGTATGATTATGGATTTATTTTGTCAAAATGACAACATCCCGTGTGGCATATTTTTGTTTATTTTATTGCATAAGCGAAGAAGAAATATATTCACAAGTTCAAAATGAAGTCTAATTTCAAAACTAAAAGTCTCCTTAAGTCTTGGGATGGGTGTTTAATTTTTATAAGTTTATGAAATGGTGCATCAGAGTAGGACATATTAGTCGTGTATTGGAAGACCAAAGGAGCATCAATTACTATTTAAACCATTTTAAAATAAGCATCGAAATAAAGTAAACTGTGAGAAATCCACAAGAAATATGTATCCATATTTGGATTATTAATTTTTTTTCCCAAAAAATACTGGGTCCATGAATCTGATGTCTACTTGTCAAAACAGAGGGCTGTCTGTGTGAAGTAGTACTGCCACCTTGTGGTTTATTCTCTAATAACTATAAACTACATTGAAAAAAATAACGGTTTTATATAGTCGAATGTACAGTACTTTATCATGTCTGAAAATATAATAGAACATTCCTGAGAATAAAAAATAAACCTATTATCTAATGAACTATGATAAAGTTTAGCTTATGAATATTAATTACATCAGGATAGAAACATTCGGCTCTGTGAAGCACATATAGACTGTATAAAAACAAGCACCAAGTCTAACTATTTTGATATTCATACACATTCAGTCTTTCAGCAAATCAGATGAACCTACCGTGGGGACGTCACGTTAAGTAATTAATATTCATAAGCCAAGCGTTCTCCAAAGCACAATTCCTCATCAAGGGGCGGGGCTTGAGGGTTCAGACGAAGCGTGACGCCGTTATACTGATCCGGAAGGAAATTTTATACAAGCTCTTAACAACTGACGATATGTATAAAAGGTTGGTCATTTCAGAACGGATTTGGTAAGAAGTGGAAAATGTCCTTGTTCAGACAAGCCCTACGCTTCACTTCACGACTGCCGTTTATTTGCGGGAGGTGCAGGACATATTCAGCTCAAGTAAGCCTGGGATCAAACCTGTTCATTGTTACGTAATTCTAAGAAATAATAAAAGACGTGGTCACTAAGGTCCACAGTCTGTTTACCCGGATAACAAAGCACGAGAAATTAATTGTGCAATTTCTCCCATTTAAAAAAAACGAGCGAGGCCTGTAATTTTCATCATAGGTACACTACAACTATGAGAGACAAAATGTAAAAAAAAAAAAAAAAATCCAGAAAATCACATTGTGGCATTTTTAATGCTTTTATTTGCAAATTATGGTGGAAAATAAGTATTTGGTCACCAACAAACAAGCAAGATTTCTGGCTCTCACAGACCTGTAACAAGTTCTTTAAGACGCTCCTCTGTCCTCCACTTGTTATCAGTATAAAAGACACCTGTCCACAACCTCAAACAGTCACACTCCAAACTCCACTATGGCCGTGACCAATGAGCTGTCAAAGGACACTAGAAAAGAAAATGTAGACCTGCACCAGGCTGGGAAGACTGAATCTGCAATAGGTAAGCAGCTTGGTGTGAAGAAATCAACTGTGGGAGCAATTATTAGGAAATAGAAGACATACAAGACCAATGATAATCTCCCTCGGTCTGCGGCTCCACACAAGATCTCACCCCGTGGGGTCAAAATGGCCACAAGAATGGTGAGCAAAAATCTCAGAACCACAGGGGGACCTAGTGAATGACCCACAGAGAGCTGGGACCAAAGCGACAAAGGCTACCATCAGTAACACACTACCCCACCAGGGACTCAAATCCTGCAGTGCCAGAGGTGTCCCCCTGCTTAAGCCAGTACATGTCTGAAGTTTGCTAGAGAGCATTTGGATGATCCAGAAGAGGATTGGGACAATGTTATATGGTCAGATGAAACCAAAATAAGAACCTTTTGGTAAAAACTCAACTTGTCGTGATTGGAGGAGAAAGAATGCTGAGTTGCATCCAAAGAACACCATACCTACTGTGAAGCATGAGGGTGGAAACATCATGCTTTAGGGCTGTTTTTCTGCAAAGGGACCTGGACTACTGATCAGTGTAAAGGAAAGAATGAATGGGGCCATGTATCATGAGATTTTGAGTGGAAACCTCCTTTCATCAGCAAGGGCCATGAAGATGAAACATGGCTGGGTCTTTCAGCATGACAATGATCCCAAACACACCGCCTGGGTAACGAAGAAGTGGCTTGGTAAGAAGCATTTCAAGGTCCTGGAGTGGCCTAGCCAGTCTTCAGATCTCAACCCCATAGAAAATCTTTGGAGGGAGTTGAAAGTCTGTGTTGCCCAAAACATCACTGCTCTAGAGGAGATCTGCATGGAGGAATGGGCCAAAATACCAGCAACAGTGTGTGAAAACCTTGTGAAGACTTACAGAAGAAGTTTGACCTCTGTCATCGTCGACAAAGGGTATATATCAAAGTATTGATATAAACTTTCGTTATTGTCCAAATACTTATTTTCCACCTTAATTTGCAAATAAGTTCATTAAAAATCCTACAATGTGATTTTCTGTTTTTTTTTTGTTGTTGTTGTTGTCTCTCATAGTTGAAGTGTACCTATGACGAAAATTACAAGCCTCTCATCTTTTTAAATGGGCGAATTGCACTATTGGTGGCTGACTAAATACTTATTTTCCCCACTGTATATATCAACTTGCGTGTCACCAGAGACATGCAGGTAAACATTCTGTACATTTCTCACATTGTTCATTCTAGGCTGGAGCTGTGGAGCAGGTCGTTTCAGCTTTTCGCTGTGTTAGTGGAGATGAAGGCGTGTCTGTGGCCTCAGCGGTCAGAGAACAGCATGGCAGGGATGAGTCTGTGCACAGGTGAGATTTTACTGACATACCTGAGGGTCACCTGCTTCTTAATCCTATGCAAACAGTGCAGCAGTAGCTCCTCCCACAGGTATACATAAACCAACTGCAGTCTGCAGCGTCTGAGTCAATCATTAAAAGCAGTAGACCTAAGTAAAATAAGAAATTGACTATCTAGTAGGTCCATTCGGCATGCACAACAAACTTTTTCAACTCTTCTTTTTTCTACCAGACACAAATAATCATGCAGTGAATACGACAGACATGTAATAACTTATGCAGGACTTCTCCAATCATTTATTCTGTTTATTCCCTGCCCCAGCAAGCTTATGTTTGTCTGCCTCCATTTCTGAGTGCTATGCTCACAGCTCAAAATCCAATCAAGAACTGACGGATAATTCCAAGTCCCAACCTTATATTTTATATATATTAATCCATTACACTCAGATGGACGCCTCAATAAGATCTGAGATAAGACTTCCATTTCTTCATGATTTTATATCACATTTAAATTTGATTTGCATGTTGTTGTTTTTTTTTTATATGTTCATGGTATTTTGTCTTGCCATGTCAGATGCCGACCACCAGATGTGGTGGTGTTTCCTCGGTCTGTAGAGGAGGTCAGTGCTCTTGCCAAAATTTGTCACCACCACCAACTACCCATAATCCCATTTGGCACAGGGACAGGCCTGGAGGGAGGTGTTGGTGCTCTGAAGGTTTGTCCAGTATAAAAAAAGAGTGTTCGAGTTGAAGCCTAACCTTAATTTTGACCTTATTTTTTTTTATATATTTTGATGCGTTTTCTTTTCTAAACGTCCAATAATGTATATAAAAATTGCATTTACTAAAATTTTGCATGCCAATTTCTATGACACGATTTGACGTAACTGTGTGTATTTTTTAGGGTGGAGTGTGTTTCAGTCTGAGGAAGATGGAACAGGTCCTTGATCTTCACCAAGAGGATTTTGACGTGACGGTGGAGCCAGGCGTGACGCGCAAAGGCCTGAACTCATACCTGCGTGATACTGGCCTCTGGTTTCCTGTCGGTTAGTCTAATCTCTGTGCATTATGGGTACATAATAGATCACATATATCAAATTGATTGGATGCATACCATAAAAAAACTTGTTGAAATAAATGTTATAAGTACTAAAATTAAACTAAACACAATAAATAAAAAAACAATAAAACTAAATAGCAGTTTTTTTAAGTATTAAAAACAACTAAATCAACTAAATTACTAAAGCATAAATTAAAATAAAAAAATAAAATCTAATTCAAAAGCATGTCAGTCATACCAAAATAACACTGATTGGATGTTTAAATACACAGAATAATTCAAGCCTAGTTTAATATTTAACTTGGCCTTATCTGCTATACTGTATGTGTTATATTATTGGAAATGATTAATGGTTAAGAAAAATATTTCCACAGATCCAGGTGCCGACGCATCTCTCTGTGGAATGGCTGCAACTAGCGCATCGGGCACCAACGCAGTCCGTTATGGCACTATGCGCGAGAACGTCCTGAACCTGGAGGTGGTTCTAGCAGATGGAACGGTCCTCCACACAGCAGGGAAGGGGCGTCGTCCAAGGTATGACTGCAAAATTACAATCAAAGCATCTTTTGTTGTCTGCATTGCATTTCCCACTTTTGATGCAACACCCTTTCAGAAAAACATCTGCCGGTTACAACCTGACAAACCTTTTCGTGGGCTCAGAGGGAACTTTGGGCATTATCACCAAAGCCACGCTTCGGTTGTATGGTATTCCTGAAAGTATGGTGTCAGCTGTCTGCTCCTTTCCATCTGTCCAATCAGCGGTGGACAGCACAGTTCAGATCCTGCAAGCTGGAGTGCCCATCGCCCGCATTGGTGAGCGATGTTTGAGCACTTTAATTAAATTATGCATTTAGCAGATGCTTGTGACTTACAGTGCATTCAGGCTAAAAAATGTTTTTACCTAACATGTGTTCCCTGGGAATCGAACCCACAACCTTTTGCGCTGCTAACACAATGCTCTACCACAGGAACACTGTTCACAATGTGCTTCGTTTGCTGCCTCTGTTGGCATTAACGTAACAAAAGAACACTTGGTTTCCTGTGTTGTGAACTTGTAAAATCACAGACTGTGGCGCTCAAAACTACAATCATGCCAAGCTGTCCGATTTAGTGCAGAACTATATTAATTTCATTCTGATCTATTCACTGAAGTCTCTTGCAATAACATAAACATTAATTCAGAAGGAAACACCATTCCTTATTCATAGCCAACACAGAGCGCAGTCAAGGGTTTTAATGAATTGCTTGGTTCTCAGAACCACAATGTGTTTCTTCTTTTGCAGTCCACTCAGGGAAAAATATTCCGCCAGTAGCTCCATCCAATTTATGAGTAATCAGGCATGACCGCTCTCTTAGATTTTTTTAAATCGAGGCTGCACTGAGGCATTGATTTTAAAGCTTTGACTTTCTACCCACAAAGGCTTCACAAGACTTAATCTGTGCTGATAATTTCCGTTTGCAGAGTTTTTGGACGACGTGATGATAAATGCATGCAATCGCTTCAACAACCTGTCCTATGCGGTCACTCCCACCCTCTTTCTGGAGTTCCATGGGAGCTCCCAAAGCATGCAGGAGCAGGTGTCCATCACAGGTATATGTGGATAAAACATACATCTAATTTCTGCAGAAACAGTAGTTTTTATTAACCGTATTTTAACAGTGCTCTTGAGGCCAGTGTTTGCATATTAATTGTTTAGGTTCTTTTTTTTAGAGACTTCTTCCCTATGCATTTCCGCATTATACATGTTCTTCGTATATGACACATCTACCTATTATATCTACCATTCTTAATCAGCAGTTCTTCATTGAATTCAGTACATATTATTAAATTACAGCAATATGGACACAGCCACAGTATTTTAAGTGCACTACAAATCTAGCATGAACTATAAATGTTGTATGCTGTACAAAACCAATATAAACTGCATTTTGAAATGCTTCGTATAGTTATTTCATTCCTGAAATGAGCTGAATATTCAGATAATACACGTGAAAGAATGTGACAGCAAGACAGAATCATGTTCTGTGGGTTCAGAGGAGATCACGCGAGACAACGGAGGCTCAGACTTTGCCTGGGCAGAAGATGAGGAGACCCGTGGCCGGCTGTGGAAAGCCCGTCATGATGCGTGGTACGCTGCCCTGGCCCTGAGGCCTGGATGTAAGGTGAGAACATTCACTGCAAGAAGATTTTGATTCAGACAAGTGCTGTTTATTTACTTGTATCATGCTTTTGTTCTTATTTTATTTTGCAATTTTGCATAGTGCATTGTAAAAATGACTGTTATCAAAGAGGTTTCCCAAACACTCCCATTGGTCAACCGAACAGATAGCCCCTCACATCATTGGTTGAACCACTGTTGCTATGCTGGGCTGGTCGGAACACTCAAACAAACAGCTGTGTTTTATTAGCACCACAGAGACACATTTTAAATGGAAAATTAACCCTTTTATTAGAATTTAATAAATTTAAAGCTGTATTAGGACAAAGTAACATTAAAATAAACACAAAAAATATTACACACCTTTTCCAGACATATTCTACATATTTATGAGTGCTCTCTCAACTTCCTCACTTTACAGTGAAGACAAAAATAAAAACGTATTAATTAAAACTTACTAAAAGTAATATAATAACTATATTAGAATGTACTAAAACAATAATTTAAATCATATTATTATTTCTTATGCCAGTCAGCCTGTTCATAACAGTGTGTGTATATATATATATATATATATATATATATATATATATATATATTTGCAAACAGGTTTCACAAACATTCTGCCATAGGTCAGCAATACCAATAGCCCCGCCCCAAACTCACACCATTGGCTGAACCAGTTGCTATTTTGGGCTAATCAGAATGCTCAAGCAAACAGAGCAATGTTATGAAAGCACCACACAGCCACAGTTAAAGTCTATTTAGAGAAAACAGCCATTAAATGGCGTTTTATAAATATCAAGTAAGAAAAGGATTACATATTCAGTACTCAACACTTTACAAAAAATGTACTCATTTTCTTACAGGCATATTCTACGGATGTCTGTGTGCCAATATCACGACTGCCTCAGATTATAGTGGAGACAAAGGAAGATCTAATCAGAAACAATATTACCGGTAGTTTATCAAGTTTGATTTTCTCATTTAATGTTGAGAACTGTTTTTAACTGCTGATATAATATATTTAAATTTTTCCTACTGCAGGTCCTATTGCAGGTCATGTGGGCGATGGAAACTTCCATTGTTTAATAGTACTGGATCCCAATGACCCAGACGAGGTGCAAAGGGTTCACTCCTTCACTGAGAGACTAGCCAGGTATTTCTATGTTATTCCTTTCAGCAGATGATCTGAGGTAGCCGAGAGGGTCTTTGCTGCAGCTTTTGTGTACATTGTCAGTTTTGTTTTGTGTAGCAATCAATATCAGGATTATTTCTCCAGTGTCTTCTGCCATTTGAAGAGTGTCTATTGACAATGACAGACATATAGGGTCTAGTGTCTGGCTTTGGAAACGAGCTCAAATAATAAAGGCCTTACCTGCCTTAAGTCATTATGGGTAAAGTGCAGTCTCTGTCTGATACAATGGACGAGTGATTGGCGCCGACCAGCAGCCAAAGAGAAGATAAAAACGGAGTTCTCATTTGCTTCATTAAACCTGACTGGCTTGATACTCAAAAGTTCTTCCTGAAAGAAGCAAATGGAGTTAGACTTGCCCTTTATGTGAACGACAGACATGAATTTACTGTTAAAGCACAAGTTTGTAAAAGCTATAGCCATATTAACTCCCAAAGGAGTGTTTGGATGTTATTGAGCTGAATTTGTGTGGAAACTTAAAGCTGCAGTAGATAACATTTGTAAAAATATATTTTTTACATATTTGTTAAACCTGTCATTATGTCCTAACAGTAGAATATGAGACAGATAATCTGTGAAAAAATCAAGCTCCTCTGGCTCCTCCCAGTGGTCCTATTGCCATTTGCAGAAACTCCATCGCTCCCGGTAAAAAATAACCAATCAGAGCTGCTGTCCGTAACTTTGTTTGTGTTAAAAAATATAGAAAAATGTATATAATAAGCGAGTACACCATGAATCCATTTTCCAAACCGTGTTTTTAGCTTGTTCTGAATCACTAGGGTGCACCTATAATAAGTGTTTATATTCAGACTATTTTAGATTGCTTCGGGGGTACCGCGGCGGAGTAACCCAGTACCTTTGTGATTCTTCATAGACATAAACAGAGAGAAGTAGTTCCGGCTACGATGTTCTTCCGCAAGACGCAAGCAGTTCTGTTTATTAACCGCTAGAGCGTCAAAAGTTACCGACAGCAGCTTTAAGCAGAACGATGTGACGAAATTGAAATGGATTTCAGGCTAGTTACCTGGAAGTGCCTTTTTAGATTAATCTGTTCAGTCAATTCAGCTTCATAAACCTTCTGTCTGTTAAAGGAATGTGCTGGGTTCAATTAAAGGCAACTGGGCATCGTATACCAAACGACTTTGGACTTTCAAATTGTTCCGAATGCGGAAACTTACTCCTCGTTGCTAAGAGACACACGACAAAAGAAAACTATGTCTTCTAAAATTCTATCAAATTATTAATCATGTTTTATTTCCTCAGAATGGACGGAATTTTAGGTTCAAGCTAAAAGAAAATCTAAATCTGTGCCTTTCATTAACATTGTTGGTGAAGGAACATGAGTTATGTATTCAGATGACTTTTTCCAAGTAACTAGTAAAGTAACACATTACTTTCAATTTTACGACTAAATAGGAGTTACACAGTTAAATTTTTATGGGGTAATAGTATTATAAAGTATTATTTTAAAAAGTAACTTCACCCATCACTGATCAGAAACTATAGTTTCCTCTCAAATCTATTAACTCCAGCTGCCCAGCGTCCGCAGACTGCCTCTGACTTTTGCCAACTAGTGGCAGTTCCTCCAGACTGCAAATCTGGGCAGAAATTAATAAATAAAGCTCATTCGGTAGCATTTGGTCCATTATTTCACTTACTTCACAAAATCATTCGGACTTGTCCTATTGCATTACAGATTGCGGCTAAAGTACATAATACAAGGTGTACCTTGTCATGTTGAACGGTGAGAACCTGCATGAACAGGATGAGTAGTTGTTGGATTTCAGCTGCGCCAGGGAGCCCCTGGGACCAGTCTTCATCATTTAATTGGAGAATGTGGAGGTGGAAACACCTGGGAAATATGAATTGGACTAGACAGACAGCGCAGTTGCAGAGATTCTACTTCCTAAATGAAACATTGGTCTTTCGGTGGTTGCAGACTCAGACTGTGAAACATGTTTTTCCAGTCTGCCAGCCACACTGAGGTCTTTTGGGGGAACAGTGTCAGATCTGGTGATTCCACGCATCTTAACTGATCAAGATGACCAGATGTGTTACTGATTTCAACCTATTTATTGCTAGTAACAATTACAGTGGATGAATTTATTTTCTCGTTGTCTTTCCCTATGCAGGAGGGCACTGGCGATGGATGGAACTTGTACTGGTGAACACGGGATTGGTCTAGGAAAGCGGGCTTTGCTCAGAGAAGAGGTCGGTTCATTGGCCATGGAGGTCATGCTGGGCATCAAAGCCAGTATGGACCCCAAAAACCTCATGAATCCTGGAAAGGTGTTATAATTCATCGCAAACCAACACAGAACACTGAAGAAGATATTCTGTACTAGGCTTTGACCACTAGAGGTCAGGAAAATGAGGTTTGTGTTAGATTTAACAATGATAATTATTTAGACTAGAGTGATTTTAAAATCTGCACATGCAAAATAAAAGTTTTGTTAAAGTGCATTTGATTGAAATACATTTTAATGTAGTATTATTGTTAATAGAAAGTATTAATGTACAGGGCTATATTTTCTAAGAACCTTGAAAATAATTATTCCATCCTTTTCTTTTGCATGGTGCAAAAGAACCACTTAAATATGAATTAGAGTGAAATCATTTTGCCTTGGCAAACTTGTGCTTATTTGGGCCATTTGCCCTTCTAGATTTCTGTGAATGTATTTATTTATATGGATAGATTTGCTTCTAAAAACAGAATCTGTGAAGCAGAACTCAAAACGAGGACTGATAAGATAAATGTGATACAGAAAATGCATTTTAATAACTGAAAATAAATTGAATACACCAAATTATTTTGTTTCTTGTTCGTTCTTAAATGACTGTTTTTGAATTTATTTGTCCCTTTTTGTGTGTTTGGAGTGGACTTGTCGATAAAAGAAAGCAACATCTGGTCTTATTTCATCTTGTTTTAATTATATGTATGATCATTATCATTATTACTTGTCCCACAGATTGCACATCGAAATCATCAGACACTTAGTTTGTACACTCCTAGAAACAGGCATCCGTTCATGTCCCTGGAAAAAAAGAAAAGACAAGGAAAACATACAAAATGACTTGAACGCAAAAATAAGAAAAGGCTGGGTTTTTCGAGAGTGCCGAGTCGCTTTCCGCAGCCCACGCTGAACAAGATAGTACTACGCTACCTGACTCTGTTTTTATTGTTTGTTTGATTCGTTTTAAAAGGTGAGGAGAAATTGTTATCCATTGTTTTGATGGATGGTGTTTGTATGCCCTCATTTACAGGCACAAAGCAGAAAAAAAAAAATCCAACACAAAAAGTAATAGGTTGTCATATATTTTCTTGCGGTTATTTTTTCTACCTTTTTTCATTTTACTCCTTTCCCCTTTTCATTTGTTTTAAATGTTTTTTTTTTTTTGTGTTTTTTTTTTACAATTACAGCAACATTATTTTCTAACAGTGCTTGCTGTTTATACAGTAGACGGAGGCATCCTGAAGGTTAAATAGATCTCTCGTGAGGTTTCTCACAGATTTTTCAAAAATAAAAAGTTAATGCAGATCATAGAAATGATCTTGTAATAGATCCACACCAGTATATCTGGGCTTTACATACAGTAGTGAAGCAACATTAGCTTACCAGACGCAAGCTGGTCGGTCACATAGAGAAAACATGGGAGGATGGACAGAAGCTGAAATCACACACACACACACACACACACACACACACACACACAGGGAAACTGTCTGAATATTATGGTCGGCGCTTCTTAATAACTGCCCAAAAAATTGCAGATGGAACTAGGAAAATTACTTTGAGCTTCTTTTCATTTCTGAATCCTAAGGGGAAAGACATCTAATGTGAATTGTAAACATTTGAAGACAGACCGAGAGTGTATTTTCTCTCCATTTATGACCGTAAACCCCCATCACAATGCACATGCTGATGTCTTGGACTTCCTCTGGCACTAACAGGAAACACAATTTACACATTTCCCCGCCTGTGGACACATGATCACAGACATGCACACACAGAATAACTAAATATACGTCCACCGGCTGTCCAACACATCACTAACGAGTGAATCGCACACACAAAACTCCTCCCACCAACCCGGTATGAAACCGCGCCCCTGCCACACCCCTCTAATCAGCTTCGTTTGATTGACAGGACAAGTGTGGCCACTGGATCGATTTGCAAAGTGAGGTCTACTTTCTATTTGTTTTCTGCATATGCCCTGCCCATTTTGTCACCCCACCCCTTGTGTTGCCCCGCCCCCTCTTCCCCATCTCCTTCCATCTGATAACATACACAAGGAGAGGGGCACTGGTCAGAATACAGACTGAACACACAAGTCGATACGTTCACAAAGTATGTCGAGGGGGCAAGAAAGCGAGACGTTTTCCAAAGCCAGAGATCCAGTGTTGGTGGTTTTGCCGTGAAGGGGCCCGGTTAGCAGTTTAGCAGTCTCTAGCACAGCAGGCAGGAGATTCTGGGATTCTGCAAGTGGTAATGACGGCGTTGGCTGGATGAACGCTTTTGATTGGTTCAGTTTTGCGATGACACATTTCCGTTTCCACAGGCTTTGATCGAATTGGTTGGTAGATTGATTTATTTGGTTATTTTTGTGTCAGGATATCCAGGTTTAGGTCCATAAAGTGCCCTAAAATAAGAGAAAAAAGATGGAATATGAGAGTCATACTGAGCCCAGGGGTGTTTGTGACAGGGGTCTTGGGAGGTGATCTAAGCGTGGTGTACTGTAAGTCAGCTGTGTGGGAGACATATAGTGCATCTATACATAGAAACACAAGCATGTTTAAAGGTGCTTTATGTAGGATTGACACCGAGTGGTTGAACTAGGTATTGCAGTCCAAATTCAAAATATTTTTTCACTCGGCCCCTCCTCCTCAGACTTGATGCACACACAGGTTGCCAGACTGATGGCACCAACAAGAACAAGCGCACTGGATGAGGAGTGAAATGAAATATGCTGTGTTTTCTACCAACTGGCAAACTGGGTCCTGAAATACAATTGGGTAAACTGGCAGTGGGCGGGTTTTGCAAACCAAAAAAAAGACTGACATTCCGGCCCGGAACGCAAATTTTCAAAGGAGAATAACTGACTGTAGCAATATTTTTCAGATAAACAAATTTGTTAACTTAGCATTTTTCTTAAATAATACTACATTATTATTGTTGATAATATTAATAATAGGAGAGTTGTTTGTGAAAGCCTAATTTATTTTGAGAACACAAGTGTAAAAACTTGCAATTGTATATTATTACTGTTATTTGTGATATTTTAAGATTATTAATAATTTAAAATAATAATATACTATTGAAGTGGTCTGAGTTTTAGACCTTTGTAAACATGGATTCTTTTAGAGAACTTAAGTGCTAAAAAAAGTGTTTAATTTGCAAAACAATAATAATAATAATCATAACAAGTGGTCTGGGTTCTAGAACTTCGTGAACACAATTTTATATATAGAGGCCTCAAGAGTTAAAACATTTCGGTGATACTTCCACGTTTACTAAATGTCTAAAAATCCTCCTGACAAGCTTTTATGATTAAATTTATTTTTGCTATTTTGGAAGAAACTTTCAATAACCTATTTAAAAGTGATGCACTGAAGTAATGAGATAATGCTGCTAATTACAGTCTGATAAACTAAAAAAAATATCTTGGAATATCTGATTATTGAGATATACTGAGAATATTTGTGTGATGGTGCTCACCTTTCTCAGTGGTATCAGAAGTAGATGATGGAGGTCAGTCTGAAGGATGTTCAGGGCAGGAGCGGTTGATCTCAAACCAGGAGTCTATACAGCTAATGAAAGAGATGCTAACAATGTCAGTTTAACTTTAATCATGTCATTTACATCAGAAATAGAACCTTTCAATTATCATAATGCTTTTAAATGATTCTAATGGTTATTAAGACTGTCACAGTGTCCTGTGTCACAATGAGTTCCAGCTTTATATAATTTTGTGCAGGAAATGACTAAATTACAGCCAACATAATATAAAGCTTTGTAGATCAGGATTCTGGACTGGATATAGAAACCATGTAAGCAAGTGTAACAAATGTCTTGCCGGTTGCAGCTGGTTAGGCCAAAAATATGACGATTAACTTGGAAGTGATAGGATTTATCGGTTGGTGGACTGAGCTTGTGGTAAATTTCTTTGATTGTGCTTCAACATCTGAAAACATCTCAAATGTGAGCTACAAAAGTATGTCAGCAAGACATGTGGTTCACTTAACTGTGCAATAAAAACGGGGAATCTGACGTGTTGTTGCGGTCCATCTCACCTTTTGTGATAGATACAGAGGCACGGCAGTCTAGCGATGGTGTCTCCCTGCTGTAGCTCCTCCAGACATATTACACATTCTCCTGCGTCTCTTGACAACACGTCATCTATAACACATACACAGACACTCACAGTGAGCACATAATGCAAACCTAAAAGACTACCGTTCAAAAAGTTTGGAGTCAGTTTAAAATAAATGCATGCTTTTTATACAGCAAGAATGCATTCAACTGATCAACAAAGAAAATGTATAATGCTACGAAAGATTTCTATTTTTAAAAATGCTGTTCTTTTGAACTTTCTATACATCAAAGAAACCTAAAACCTATTTTTAACATAACATGACACAAAAGTCTTAATTAAATATAAATGAATCCTTAAAGCTACAAAAAAAGTTATTGATTTCCTATTTTTTTCTTTTGTTCTTCAAAGCAGCTGGTTATTATACCTAATATTATACCTAATAATTAGGTTATTTTAGCTGCTTTAAGAGCTGCCACTGCCGAACATGACGTGGATCTGACACACATCGCGTTTTGTCACAACTCTTTACCTTTTCTGACCCACCTGAGCTCTTAAAGTCTAAAATAATGAGCTGAGGAGTTGAATCGGGTTTGTTAGATCAGGAAGAGTGTTGCACTGCTCCATACCAGGACAGTTACACGATACACTGCATTTCAGAGACATGTTCTTAAATTTGACTCATATAAAACAAATACGTGCATGCACAGTTGGTGTTTTAAGGCAACTTTAATCACCTTTTTGGTAACTTCACGACTTAACTGAAGACATAACTATGACACTGCATGCTCATAGTTTCATTTAACACTTTTAAAGAATTATATACAGCATGCACCACTGCTTTTGTGCATGCAATTGAAGAGCTCTGTGTTACGAGCACAGTATAAGGGCTAACAGGACTGAAAAATCTGTTTAGCAATTTTACTGACATATGGCCTGACAACATCTCATCTGACCACCATTCACTGTTATTAAAAATAAATAAAAAATAAAAAAATATTCAAAATGGCTTGTTTGCCAGCAGGGGGAAGTGGTGAGTAAAGACGCATGAAATGCGGTTTACTGTGTTCCTCTGCCTTCTCACTCACAGTGACAGCTCTGGTTAAGTGATGCAGTGCCATCCCCCCAAATGTTATGGGCTCCAACTCAGTTAACTTAAATTTGGTCCTATTGATGATTTTTCTGAAGTGAATCATAACTATTTAGGCAAATGCTTGGAACTTATGTTTACGTTTTCAGGTCCATTCATTATTTATAGCACGCAAGACACTCAACCATCGCAGCTTTGTGCATTGCTACAACAAATTCTCAGTCTTTAAACATCAGACCAAAGATGTGTTTTTACGCTTTTTAATGTGTGAGATAATTAGCCTCATATCAAGATGCATATGAATCAATGATATTTTCCTCTTTAACATTTTGCAGCATGAAATAAACATGAATATTTGAATGCATGGTGAAAAAAAATCATGTTTTTTTTTTAGGTAACTTAATAAAGAAACAAAAACAAATATGACCACTTTGCTCATAAAATCCAAAACTGAACTATTTTAATAGCTGTGTAATGGGGAAGACAGAGAAAAAAGACATGGTATCCAGTCGGACTTGGGCCGAGAAATCGGATAAGCTTTTGGACATGGGCCGGGCCTATTCAGGGCTCTATTCATTTAAAATAAAAGATCCCCCCAGTTTGGTGGACCCCCAAACTGCCTGGGCCCATATGCACCTGCATATAACCTGCATGCCCTGACGCTACGTCAACGGAGAGGTGGGTTGGCAGTTAGCATAAATAGTAGTTAAAGACAGTTACTCATGCTTCATTGCTGTGTGTATGTTTGGGGTGATGTGAAGAGAGATGATGACCAGGTGTATACTCATTTTCTGCTAATAGCCTAAGGGCAATAACCAACACGATTTGACTTGCATGCCCATACCAGCACAATGACTCAGACACACACGCATACACAAATACACCGTTCTCAGCCTGTTTTAGTTTCCAGTAAAAGTCTTCTTCACAGGAAATGTGCCAGAAAACGAAACAGAGCACTTCGTGTCTAACGTTCACAGTTTTCCGTGGAAACACCTGTGTGTGAGTGTGTGTTTCTGTGAGTGTTAAGGTGAGGAGGGTGGTAATTTCTGAATGCTTTTAGTAAGAATCATCACAGGATAATGGAGTTCGTACAAACGAAGGATATTAATTAAGAGTTAACCCAGCTTTCCCAGAATGCTTTAGGATCAGTCTCACGCTACAGAGGTGCAATTCCACACAAAGGTGTTTGTGATGTTTTTTCTATAATGGTTTATCGGTACATTTAGTTTTTTATTCAGGTTTTCTCTTTCAGTTTAGTTTTAATGAACAATAACAAAATACATTTTTCGGCCAGCTATCTGCATTGCTGGAAAAGTGAAGTTAGGGCACCTGAGGTGAAGATGGGGAGATGAAGCTCCATTGTTTTGTGTGCAGGGAGCAAGCAGACAGGAAAAGAGATAGATAGCAGTTTAGAGAGGATGCGATGGAGGGAGAGAGAACTACACGGGTTGGGAAGCAAGAAGAGGTGAGCTGGGAAAAACAGGAGATGATGGCAGGAATGAATAGAGAACAGACGGCAGACATATGCTCCAAACACAAATCAGCTTAGTGAGGCGACGCAGTACAGGAGACCAGGGGCAATTGTAACATGCTACATTTCTTCAAAGTTAGGCTGGAATTAAACTTAACCATTAAGTACGTAAATATTTGAATTTTAAAAAAATATTTTTTGCTCACCGAGACCTAGATAAAAAATACAGTAAAACAGTAATATTATGACATTTTATTACAATTTAAAATAATTGTTTTTAATTGAATATATTTTAAGATATCATTTATTCCTGTGATGCAAAGCTGAGTTTTCAGAGTCTTCAGAGTCACATGATCCTACAGAAATCCTAATATAATGATTTGCTGCTCAAGAAACATTTATTATTTATTATTATCAATGTTGAAAATAGTTTTGGTGATTCAAATTTTCATGGAAGTGATTTTATTTTTATTTTCAGAATGCTCTGATGAACAGAACATTTCAATGAACAGCATGAAATGGAAATATTTTGTAACATTATAAATGTCATTGCCGTCACTTTTGATCAATATGATGCATATTGACTGAATAAAAGTATTAACTTAACAAATCTTACTTACCGATCTTACTACAGTGTATTCTGTATATTATAGTTATAATTATTTTTTATATATTGTTTAAAAATCAAATAATTGTAATGTATTTGAAATAATAATTAAATGTCCCACTCAAATGTATGAAAATAAACATATTCAAATTTATAACACACAAAGGACAAAACTATACAGTAATGATTAATGTCGAGTCTTATTTAAAATCAAAATGGCAAATATTTTCAAGTGTTACAATTCCCTTTAACCTCATTACTGTGACAACTGCAACACTCTTTTATTATTATTATATTTCTCACTCTAATTCTTAAGTATTTATAGTGCAGTTACATTTTGCCATTTAAATGTCTTCTTTTAAATATATATTAGACAGATGTGTAGTTGTTTGTGAGTTATGAAGGAATTTCTGAAAAAAAATTCTCGAATGCTGTTGCAATTTTCCAGACACCAGTCCCGGCAAGCCAAACATGCTGCCCTTTCCCCCACACATCCCTGGACGACAACCTCCTGCACTTGAGCTTGTTATCCTCTTAGGGCCGATGACTTCAGCAGCTGAGACGAGCTGCACTAGTTTACAGGAATGGACTGGTGTGTGTGTGTGTGTGTGTGAGAGAGATCAGTCACTGGTTAGGCCGTTCAGTTGTTGGTTATCATGATCCTCATTCTTTGCTATAGCTGTCAATTTGTGTCTGGGCTTTTAGATTCAGCCCCTGAAATGTTAACGCTATTCCTTTGACAGCAGTTTTGTGTGTGTATAAGTGTGTGTATCACCCTCAGAAGGGCCCATGTGAGCTGACCAGTGTGTCTTTTCCAATCCAGGACTAAGCATGATGATATTTTAATACCTGCTGTTAAATTTAGCTCTCACATGGGGAGGGGGATGAGACAGAGTTTTTCAGAGGGCAGAAAAACATTTCTGCTGCACAATGTTTTCTGCATGGTCTCATCTATCTGTCTGTCTGTCTGTCTGTCTGTCTGTCTGTCTGTCTGTCTGTCTGTCTATCTATCTATCTATCTATCTATCTATGTCTGTCTGTCTGTCTGTCTGTCTGTCTGTCTATCTATCTATCTATCTATCTATCTATCTATCTATCTATCTATCTATCTATGTCTGTCTGTCTGTCTGTCTGTCTATCTATCTATCTATCTATCTATCTATCTATCTATCTATCTATCTATCTATCTATCTATCTATCTATCTATCTCTCTATCTCTCTATGTCTGTCTGTCTGTCTGTCTATCTATCTATCTATCTATTGATATTCAGAACACTTTGAACATCACAAAAAAAAAGAGCTGTATTTTAGAGAAAAAAACTCAATAAAATATCCATTCATTATTTTGTGACTGTCAGTTACGAAAAATGTTGAAATTCACACTCATGTTTTGCTATCTGCTGAATATTGTTAGAATGAAATCCCCTCAACCTTTATTACCATCTCCTCTGGGGTGAAACATTTATTAGCTCAGGGTTAGTCCAATGTTACATCTAGCATTAGTCCAGGGTTATTTCCCTGCCTGGATCAATACAAACGGGTGGATTAGAGTTCACAGAGACATGGAGGGCTAGAGGGCACAAGCCATATAGTGTAAAAAGGCAAGCAGAGTGTACATACTGCATTCACAGACAGTGGGTTTTACAGTGAGCCAGATCTGCTGATGTGTGACTGTCACTGGCTGCAGTTGACAATGGGACAGAGTGCATTGTGGGAAATAAGATTCGCTGCAGAATGTTCTGGTCTGATAATGCCACTAACTTCAACATGGTGGGGTCAGTAAGTGCTAAAATGATAAAACAAGGGATTGAATAGATGCAAAACAGATAAAAAGGTAAGGAAAATAGTTTTCTTGCTATTTAAAACTAGTATTAACATGCATAACCTGTATTAACTTACTTTTAAAGGTGCCTGTACATTTAAAAGCCTTGTTTTAGGTCAATAATTATTGACAAGTAAACCAAAGGGCATTAAATGAATGTTTTCGGAACACAGATCATGTGACACCAGTAAAGATCAGATGCATCGCTCCGGGTCACCTTTAGCTCAAGCTGGCTCGGACAGCTGTCCCTCAGTCAGGTAGCTGTCAGACATCCATCCAACCCAACACAGCTGTTACAAACAGAGACTACGCATGTCTTCGGGTCACTACAGCTATGACATGTTTACCACCTTCCTGCAAAGCTGCACTTGATTTACTGATCCAAAAGCTCACAGAACAGATAGTGAGCTACTGTAGTGTTGCTTGTCAATCTAGGAATATTTTATATTTACTATAGCCTTATATTTAACTTTGGCATGACTGATAAAAGGATCCAATGAAAACCCAGTGAAAAAAAAAGTCTGATATTGCCTAATTTATTTCCCACTGAACATTACATTTTACTCGGATATCCATCATAATTTGGAATTTGAATGCAATGTAAATTCAGTAATATCTTTAAGATACTATGAACAGTAATATCAAACATGGCTGGAGTAAAAATCTTGTAATAAGATAGCTTACAGATGCCATGAAATGGCAAATAAGAGAATGATGGAAGAGGGTAAAAAACTGAGAAAAGGGTGATAAACGTGGTTTCCCACAGCAAAACAGAAAGAGAGAGAGAGAGACCTAGATTTAGGGGTCATCCACAGTTCACTCTTTTCATGCCCCGAATGGAGTCACAGACCAGAATGAAATGGAGAATAAAAGGATAAATTGATACAGTGGAAAAGAAAATACTGCAGAGGGTAGATATTGAGATGATACTGCTGAAGTTTTCGGGAACACGAGTGGGCGGAGAGAGTGGGGGTGTGTCTTACCATTGTAGGAGAGGCGGGGCTTGCTCAGACACATGATGAAGTGAACCTCCATCTCATTGGATGCCACTGATTTGGAGCAGACAGGACACTTGAATCCTGGAGAGGAATAAGGAAACAGCATTGTCAGAACTCTTGAAGCAGCAAGAAGCCGGCAAAGGCGGTGGAATGAGCTGTGACAGTGATGCAGCAGTTTGATAACAGCCAATGCCATAATCCCGTGCAACACGTTATGTCTCTCTCGCCCTGCTGCAAATGCATTAGCTTGGCTTTTAGTTACTTCGTTGACGCAAAGCTTTTTAACTTAAACTTACATTTTATAAACACATACATCAATGTCATCGGCAGCTACATGAGGCTCATGTTAGGCCGGTATCAGCAAACAAACAGATGAGAGCATTGCCATCATGTTACACAGTATAATAATGCAGTGTGTTTGTTGTTTTCTTATATTCGGTGCTCAAGAAACTTTTCAACCAGTTTTGTTGATTAATAATGTTGTGGAAACTGTGATATTTTTCAGGATTCTTTTATATAAAGAAAAAACTGAATAAATTTGAATTAGAACATTTTGTTATATCATAAATCTTTTGATTAATTTAATGCGCCCATGCTGAATAAAAGTATTAAAAAAAACATAACTGACCCCAAACATTTAAGCAGTAGTTCAAATAAAAAATAAAACACAAAAAAATGTAAATCAAGTGAATTTACTGTACATCCCAATGTAACTATTTCGTCATTATCTGAAGTGCCATATTTAATTTTTTGACAGGAATGAAATGAGGTATAGAAGTACAGAGTGCTCAGTAGACTGCTTAGCTGACAAAATTTCTTAAAAATTATTTTATTTATATATTAATATATTAATATATACATTAATACTAATCAGTAGACAAAACCTTCATAACATAGTTTTGATAGTTGTGAGTTTGTAAAATTTGATGAATAAATGTGAATAAATAATGGCTTAGTTTTCATTTTTGAGTGAACTGTCACTTGAATATGAATTCAGATGCCAGGCAGCATGGCTTGAACCTTTATACAGTGCAGTTCAGCATCGTTTTCATCTGCATTAAATTCAATATGGCGTCTTACTTAACTGTAACAGTATGTCTAACCAGTCGATTATGCAATAAACCACAACACTAGCATCAAAGCAGCAACCAAAGAGAGCTTCAGCTAACACCCTGTCCTCTGACATCAACTAAAGGCCTGTAGGGGAAGATAGAAAGAGAGAGCCATTCACACACTGAGTACCACTGAGCTGGGCTGTTTCCTTCATAAACACAGACGCAGCGACAGGTCATTGAGACTCTGTTTGGCACCTTACATCCCACCGTTTAGCCCACAGGCCTTGTTTTTAGACAGACAGCAAAGCCTGCAGGCCTTTTCGCATGATTCATGTCAGTGTATCCCAATGCAATGAACTGTAGAGCAAGCTAAAGTGTTGTTCCTTAGCAGACTTTGATAAATGTATTCACATTCATAAACTATATGAAAACTTGTCACATCAGCACAGCTTTATAAAACGAGTTTGGGGACTTCCATTGGAGAAGGTTTGTACTGTACAAACCTTGCCGAAAAGACTCAAAAGCAGGCAAATTTCAGTTCTGTACAACTTACAGAACTGGGATACTACAAGTTGCTCTCAGTAAAGTTTAGAAATAAGCACTGACTAGCAAGCCATTTCACAATTGCCTGGAGGGTGGATTTTTAGAAATTGTAAACATAAGAGAAAAACCTGATTGGATTTTTTCCGAGAGAAGCTCTCTGTGTTCATGATGTGGAACCTTGGTTTGAGGGGAAAATCTAATTAACAGCAGTTTTACTCTATTTCAGTGCTTACGCTGATAATTATTTAGGGTGAAGACAAGGTCTTTTCCTTATAGGAGCAGCCTGAAACATAAGCTGTATAAGATCTCTAGTTAACTGTAGAATTTTGTTTATATCTTTTTATTTAAATGAGGTAGAAAGAAGTAATAGCATTAAATTGTTCATCCAACTACAAAAATTCTGTCTTTAATTAATCAAGGATGTAAGGCAAGTCATAAATAATTATAATATTGTCACACAGTCATCAGTAGGAAAGTACAAATCAATCAATAATTCTTCACATTATATGCCATAATTTTCCTGCTAGTGTTTATGAAAATATTGAGTTACATCATAGCTGTTTAACTTCCAGTGCACATGTTCTTCAAGCAAGGTTAGCTGCATTGAAAACATACACAGGAACATACACGGCTCCTGATTGTAGATTAAACGTGTTACGTCAGCACGTTCTGAACTAGTATGTCCTCATAAAGGTAATCTCATTCTGCTTCATTCAGAGCACATTACTGGTAATTTACTGCATTCATACTGGTAAATTACCAGTATTTTTGAAAAGGTCCAGTTCACACATTATCTCTTAATAGTAATTACCTGTATGTAAACTGTATGTGTGAAAAGGGCTAATTTTGGCAGGCCACACAAAAATATGAATTACTATCCCAACCAGAAAACTGTCTTCAAAAGTGTCTACTGTTGAGTTAAACAACAAGAAAAATCTGCCAAATTAGTTTGGAATGCCATAAAAAATGTTCACGCTTGTGTGAGCTTCAGTGAAAGAAAGCAGGTGCAGACAGTCTAAAGAACAAAAGTAGAAATGCCAGAAAAACGAGTGAGACAGAATTAGAAACAGAGCCAAAATGCAAAGTCAGTAAAACACGACACAAAAAATGTAGGGATGAAGACAGCTCCATCTGTCAATATAACCCAGGTTCGATACTCTCCACCACCCGACTCTTCACTTAGAGCACACCAAAACCTCCAAATCCCACCCCAGGAACCCATGATGATGACTGACCCAGTTTTCCCTAGGCTGCTATTTTCAGGCGTTCCTTGGGGACAGATGGATAGGGAGAGAGAGAAAGAGAGATGGAAAGAAGACTGAAGTGGAAAACGGAGGTGTGGAAATCTCTGAAAGGGATGTCCCGTCTCCTAAGAGGTGTGAGTCACTGAAACAATGCTACTAAAGGGGGTGATGTGGTTCCATCTGTCAACACACAGATCTCGAGTCGCACATGAGAGAGGCCAACTGTCTCCACAAACGCAAGTATCACATGGCACTGAAAACATCAACAGCAGCACACCACAGAAACATACAGAACAGACGTCTTTCATGCCCAACCAGCCATAATGACAATGAGCTTATGAGATCAAGTCATTAGACTTAGTGAACTTATCTGTAAATTACCTCAACTGACCCCATCCAATTGGATTGTTGCTCTCCAAGAGTTTTTCAAAACCCTTATAATCATTATATAATTATAATAATTCATGTCGGTCTGAAACAGTATGACTTTCTTTGATCTTTGTCTTGATTGCTGCTTTTCACGTAATAACAATGAATCGAGACTGAAGCTTCCAAGCTTTGAAAGGGATGAACAAATATCACAGACGTGGTCCATAGGACTTGTACACTATAACTTCGATCTTCTGAAGCAAAACGATTGCTTTGTTTAAGAAACTGACCAAAATTCAAGTCAGTTCTCATTGATAATCTTTTTGAAGTAAGCTATTAATTGAACTCAAGAACCGAATGAGTCCAAATAGTGAACAGATCGTTCAAACTCAATCAGAAGTCAGTTGAATTTTTTTTTTAGAGTATATAGCACATTTAAAGCAACAGCAGTTGCTGCACAATGTAGAAAAATGAAGAAACTGTGTGAAAAAAACCCGTAAAAGACCAAACTAAACAAACAAACAAAAAATAATAATGCAACTTTACTAACAAATATGCAGATAAGAATATAAGAATACAACTGATTAAAGAGAAGTAAAGAAACAATCTGTTAATTAAAAAGAACCATTTGAATTGTTACTTTTGAATGTTACTTTTCTTAAAAACCCTGTCGATGAGATTTTTAGTGACAAATTTCAGTTTGCTATGACTTCAGAAGACTTAAAACATAGCATACAAATTATATGGACTACGTTTATGGTATTTTACCTTCTTTACGCAGCTAAAAAATAAAAATGGAAGCACTTTCTGTTACAGTCCTGTTCCGCGTGTACATACTATGTACTTGTTATAGTAATTAAAATAACTGGGTACTAACCAGGTGCTAACACTGAATCTACTGAACGCAAATGAATAAATATAAATGTAACCCTAAATTTCACCTTAACCCATGTAGTTACCTTAAATTACCAGTATCTCTTAGGTTAGTACACTGTAAGTCCAAGTACTGTAAAATAAAGTGCAACAAAAACAAAACAAAACAGAACTATATTTATTGTAATTGAATGGAAAACAGTGATTTGTGCAAAATTTGATGAATACATGTGAATAAATAATGGCTTAGTTTTCATTTTTGAGTGAACTGTCACCTGAATATGAATTCAGATGCCAGGCAGCATGGCTTGAACCTTTATAAACAGAGTTGGGGCTCTGATGAGGGGAAGAGTCTGTGTAAAAAGGGCAGAAAAGAGCCATGGGCCCCTCAGTCAGTGGAATCCTAAAGGCTGCTGGGAAGACCAGCTGCTTGCTCTCACAGTGCGTGGCTCAATTAGACACTCTATTGGTCTTTAATGAGCTCTGGCTCAAGTCAGGACATTAATGGGAGACTGAGCGTTTGGAACTTTTTGTGTAATTGTTGGTTAATTGCCACTGTTTTGTGTTTTAGTGGTAAATGGGGACAGTAAATAGTCAAAAAGACATTTCAATTTGAATTCAGCCTCGATTTCAATCAGAAACGTAATTTCTTTCAGTTTGGGAGGTCTTGTATAGTTATAGTAGTTCTATATAAAAGTTGGTCACTATTTGTCCTTCATTTGTAGCATGAATCAACGTCCATAAAACAATCCAGGCTCGAGACTCAGAGAGCATCTCGTGGTGCTGTTTGATGCACCTGTTAAAGTGTCCCCTGGCTCTTGTCCTTTGAGCTGACTGCTCCGTCTGATATCCATGCATTTTTTATGATACTTCCTCATATAGTTTTTGCTCTGTTCCCCACGGCCGAAGACGAAGAAGTCAAACAACTTAGATAGATGCTTTATGCTCCTGCTAAACAAAATTCCCAAGACTCACCGACAGTGTTGCACTGTACAAAATACCATTTTTTTCTTCAAAATTGAAAACATGGGACCTTATTCAGTGTATCAAGTCAAAGAAAAGCATGCAAATGTACACATTTACTAAAGCAATTAAAAACAAAGGCAATAGTAATACATTTTTGTGCTGTTTTTAAATATATAAAACAGATTGCAATATGCAATAATAAAAATTTGCTAGCAATGATAAACAGTCACTGATAGCAGTCACATTTAATTTATCTAAAGAAATAATAAAAATATAGGAATACAATTTTAAAATTAAAATAATAAAAAGTTTGAAACATAAAACAATTGAACAAAATAAAACTATCAATATTATTAATAATATATATAATTTTTGCTATAACTCTGTGTAGTTTTGTATACTTATATTAACAAAAACCTTTGTTTTCCTATGCGTTTATAACCCTAGTCAACACTCAATCAAACGATTGATCTGTGTCTCTTCACACCGTGGCTTGAAAAGATCAGTGTGTTTCCTGAACAGTTTTCAAACAAATGGGTTGATTACAATGAGGACATTTACAGACAGTAGAGATGCTTAATCAATCAGCGGCAGCATGAGTCTGTGAAAGACTCAATGATTACATCACAGAACTGCATTAGGAAGGACTCGAAGCACGGCTGACAAACCGTTTGAGATGTCTTAATAAATCCACCAAGTGAACTGCACCTCCAGTTTGGTTTCTAAACAGCTTGAACATTAAGAATACACTGATATATAGGAATATATCATGATGTTTCAAACAAAAGCTATGAAATGAACCATAGTCGCTGGTAAAGACAAACAGGCCTGTGTACAAGCAGGAAACCACAGCATGACTCAGCAGAAAACCACATACAAAACCAGGTCAAATCCTTAAAAGGTGTTAAGCGCCTCAGGACTGCCTAGAAACCGCATCTGGCCAGACAGTGATGACTTCCTGTGACCATTCATTTGTCATAACACACTACAGCTCAGCACGGAACACACATCCATCAATGCAAGCAGAACCTTAAAGCTCGGTTCCAGTCGCCAGTTCCTTTCCTTACAAAATATTGATCTGTAAAATATATAACTACTACGGGGAGATATTGAACCATCTCTAACGCTGAAGTGAGAGAGCTTGGTGTTTAATGTCTCACTGCCATTAAAGTTAAATTAATTTCTCCCAGTCTGACCTTCATTCAGGTTTATAAAAGGACAACACAGGATGCACATCTGCACTGATTCAGTCCTTCATTGTATGCTCTTCTTAGGTGAGGTTTCTGTATATTGTCCATCATACAATGACTCTGACAGCAAACAGAAGGAAGAGAGGCCATTTAAAAAGATTCAGGTCTGTGACAGAGAATGTCCACCAACAATACATTTGTTTCCAAACAAAGAATAAATATCCATCTGTTCAAACTGTGCTCAGTAAGCAATGGATGATATTATAATGGAACAAATAAGTAGACAAACAACAGAATCTGTATTCAGACATAGCTTTTATTATATCATTTTTAACGCGGGATTTACAAGCCTAAGTCATCATAATAAATCAATATGTGTGATATTATATATATAATTCTCTTTTCAACTACATATCAAAATATGTAGTTACACAATATTTTGTAAAAATGTACTAAAAATGTAAAACTGAGCTACGTGAAGAATATTGTTAATTTATGCAGTTAACTGATTTTGCAAGTACGAGAAAACATAGCTATTAAGCTAGATATAAATACATTTGGAATATAGCCTACATATAACAATATATAATCATAAATTAATAAGCATGATGTATAGGCCTATATGTATTAAAGACATTAAATATATACATATGAATAAATAAATAAATATTTTTTTTATTAGAAATATAATTTTTCTCTACACACATGATTACATGATTCAACATTTAATTTCACCCAACATTTGTAAAAAAAAAAAAACAATCACTCAAAAATATTTGAAAACTGTTCTTTGCCAAATGGGTTAATTATTCACAAAAATCCATGAAGAATATTGTTAATTTATGCACAGTTAATCGATTCTCCAAATATGAGAAAAGCACATGGGATTTTGTAATTGGCTGGTTGGTTTACATAGCACTCTCATGTATACTTGTATTATTAGTTCAACACTCTGAAAGGAAATTTCAGAGGGAAAAGGGGTGGAGTGCTGGAGAAGAGTGAGACAGGGATGTAAACATGGTGACACAGCACTGTCGAAGGAGGGAAGAAAGCGAGCGAGCAAGCGAGAAGACAGCATGACAGCTTCTTTTAAAGTACTGCCCATCAGGACAGTTTTACTGCAGCTGCATGCCGCCGCTCAACAAGCGGCTTTGCCGTTTGAAGCCTCGGATTCGAGAGCAGATGAGTCAAGGGCATTCCCTGTCATTAGTTGCGAAGTTGTAGTGTATCAGCTTATTCAGTGTGGTATTAGTATTATTTAAAAAGTGTGTGTGTGTGTGTGTGTGCAAGTGCCTCCATATCCCTTTGTAGGTTACACAAAAATCTAAATTTTAAGTGTTTATGCTTTACAATCCCAGAGGAAGCTCAGGAGCATCTCGTCTCATTTATGTCAGCTCCACCTCAGGTGTTTTTAATAAAATATTTTACACAAATAGATTATTTTATTTAGGCTAGTTTAGCTGATACTTGATGTTCATGATGTTCACCACAATAATTGCCAAAAATTTACCAAATAAATGTTGCTAGTTAAGCTATTCAAGAAACTGGGTCAGGGATGCCAGCACACCAACATCCAAAATATAACATATGGAAAATAATCATAGATTTTGGAAATGACACAACTTTCCCTTCATTCAGTCAGTCAGTCAGTCAACCAGACAGTTGTTATCCACCAATTACAACAATCAGAAATTTATCAGTCTGTCACTACATAAAATATTTAAAAAGAAGGTTAAAGGTGCCATAGAATGCATTGATACAATTTTTTAAATTATTCTCTGATGTCCCCAGTGTGTGAAGTTTTATCTCAAAATAAATAGCTTGTTGAAATTGTCGCAGTATGAGCCAAAATGCACTGTTTTTTTGTGTTAGTCCCCTTTAAATGAAAATGAGCTGGTGCTCCCGCCTCCCTTTTCAGAAGAGTGCGAAGTATTAAGAGCTCATGCTCGCGGGCATACCAGTATTACTGACCTCAAATTGCTTCCAAGTGCTATTTTTAACTACCACATTCCGATTTACGATCATTCTGGTAACGTGTGAAGGCAGCATTAGTGAAAACAGGCAGAGACAATGGCAGTTTTAGTAACATTAGCCTTACAGAGAGCCAAGAAGCTCTTTCGAAAAAAAATAAAATATATATAAATAAATATAAATATTGCGTACGAAGCATTGTAAAATGTTAGCACATGTAAAATGTTAGCACAAACGTATAGGACTTTTCTGTTTTCTTCCGGGACATTTCCTTCGAAAATTACATTTAACCACCTTGTCATCAGCGGTCTATATTCGTTGGTGCATCCAAACACACAACACTTTTAATGCCTCTTTTGCGCTGACAATGTACCTCCAGCAGCTACAGCAAGAAAACAGTAATGGTGGACCGCTGCTTCTCACTCAGGGCTTTGTATATGCTATTAGGACAGGAAGCTACACAAATGGGCGGGACTTTCCCTAAAAATGACATCATAGTAGTGAGAAATCTGGAACTGCTCATGTGGAGAGACTGTTTATAATTTATTGGGATTATAAAACAATTAGTGGGTGGATTTGTATATATTTTTTTTCACACTGCAGCCACACAACTGTGTTCAAACACCTTATAAAAGTGATTTTTGCATTCTATGGCACCTTTAATAGACACAAATTCATTTAAATGTGAAGCACACAGAGATACAGCACATAAGAAAATGAAAGCAGTAAAAAAAACAGAATAAATCAATATTGCATGTTGTTTTCACCGCTTATCATCTCTCAAAGAACACTGTCTGCAAGGAGGCTTACTGTGTCTTGACACCAGCGGCGGCGGTGGAGGGCCATCTGAATCACAGCCTCCGACGCTCCTGAATGGAACAACCAGGATGCCCAAACATGGGTGCAACGGTGCAACGGTGTTCACATGACATGAGAACGAACTCTCCTCAACTAGTTTCAACTTATTACCTTCAGTGGGAAAAGAACAGCTGTTTCCATGGCAACAGCAGAAGAGAGGGAGGTAATGACATGGAGAGGGAGAAAAGTGTCTTTGAGTGTGTTTATATATATATATGTGTGTGTGTGTGTGTGTGTGGTTATAGGTGCAGACATACTGTTTTCCTCTGTAAGCTTGTTGTTTTGGCCCTTGAGAGAAAAGACGGGGCTATATTTTTCTCTTTGATAGCATGCAGACAATCGCATAGCAATGTGTAAGGTCTCAATAGACAAGGAAGTGAGCACACAATAGCAAAAAACATTGTAAAACTACATCGCAGAAGTCCCTGGGGCGACACAAGCCAACCTTGTGGTTGTCACAGGTTTATCTTTAGCTGGTCTCCACTGTATAATGGCAAGGTTTGGTCACCGCTCCATGGGAACTGTTGTCATGGCCTCCTCTAGGCCCTGCTAATTAGCCAGTCGCTTGCACTAGCAGCTCCTCCTTCAGTGAAGGAGCTCTGGCAGCTGTCATTCACAGGAGCTGCTACATGAGGGAAGTGTGAGTGACGGGGCAGGGGAAATGTCTCTCTCTTCGTCGCTGTCACTCTCCCTCCCTCTGGGTCTGAGTGAAATGAGTGTCTGAGTGTTGTGGGGGTGGCAGGCTTGTTGAGGCCGCGTGTAAGACTGCAGCTTGAAAACAGCGGTGGCAAGCGACAGGGTTGTCACAGCAACAGCCAACCTCCTTTAACTCTGTGGTGTGTGTAGCTGCGTTCCGATTCACAGGGGCGCCACACAGTGTACACTGCTCCCTATACGCACTGAGAAGGGGATATGTGTAGAAGTTCAAAGGCAACATCCTCAAACTTGAGTTCAGCAAAACAGGGGTTGAGTATGATAACAGATATGTATATAATATTAAAAATGTATATTTAATGAATATATGAATATTGAATATAACATCTGATATATAATTTTGTATTATATGTTCTTTTATATTATATCAAAATATATAATACTTAAAACAATACCCATAAATACCCCAAACCCCTAAATTAAGACCCTCAAATTTATTATACATTTTTTAAATATAGTTTATTCAGTATTCAATATATTTCTCAGTGTAAAATTATATAAAATTGACTATTCATTTTGTATTTAATTATATTGTTTTAATTACATAAAAATGAATGCCATGTATAGTTTATTTACATTATCATATTTGACTTTTTTCACTTTAGATGGCCAAAAATCCAGTGAAATGCACTTCAGAGGATACCACTGGGTGAGTGGAACACAACCTGTATATCTGTGCATGCGTGCGTGTCTGATTTTGTTTTTGAGACTGTGTGTTGCTTTTGTGTCAGTAAGATGCAGCGCAAGTGTATGTGCATCTGTGTCTTTGCATAAATGTATTACATCCTGAGCTAAGAGAGAGAGAGAGAGAGAGAGAGAGAGAGAGAGACCAGTGAGGCAAAGAAACAGCAGAAACAATTTGAGAGAGTGACCTATATTTCTTGAATCCTGCTGCCAGACAGATCAGCACAGATGTTCCACAATCCCAACATTTCTAAAAGACTTGCCACCAAAACAATTGCAATCAATGCAAAATGTTGATGTTGACTTAAAATGTAATCTTAAAGACTTCTGTTGTGATATGAGGGCTGCTTTAAAAGCAGGAAACATGCAGCAGTGGAGGCCAGTGAATGATTACTCAGTTTTCTAAGGGGTGAGCAATAATGATTAAACAGAGCACTTTTAGCAGAGCGATTACTGTTGCTTGTAATCAGCTTGCATGCAGCAAACAGGTGAGTGAAAGCCTCAATGAGCTGACCAGCCTTCAACACAGGCGATACATCTCTAACATGAATGAACCAGCTTTGAAATAAGCAAGCTGTTACATTATGTAAAGACTGAAATGACATCACAGAATGTAATTCATTATTTAAACAAAAAGATTAGCAAGAAATACCACTTTTAATTGGAAATTAAGCACAGTTACTTACTCAGTGAGCCTACAATTAATCTGAAAAACTTCCTCTCAATAAACAACTATCAATGAGTCAACTTTGAATCACCAGCATGCTTACTCTTTAAATAAAAGCAATTATTGATGATTAGTAGTGCTTGCTAAGAAAAACATAACTACTATTGCTCATACTTAATTTCCAGCCCATAACTCATCCCACATGTTTGTGCTATGAAAATGAATGACATCACAAGTTGTGTGGATTGTTGAGGAGAGGTGAGCTACTTTTCTAAGCAATCATTTTCTCCTGGCAGGCAATAAAAATTATTATAGGATCGGAATATCAAAAAACTTGAGGACATAAGAAGTTTCGTGCTACACCCCAGCCACCCAGAATTCACCAGCAACCATTTAGAACATCCTAGCAACACCCTATATAAAAATATATTCAATCAATATATTAAATTACTTACTGCATAACGAAAATATTATGAATTACAATATATTTAACAATTCACAAGAAATTGCCAGTTTTCAAATATTAAATACTATGTGACAAAATATCCACTTATATCTCATAATATTCTGTAATTTTTATATTTAGAAACCATTCAGAAAATCACAGACAACTATTATAGTGTGGCAGTAAGTTTTCCACAGTTAGCACAACTATCTTTTTCAGGTACATAATGTTTGTGTTTCACTGATCTAAACCATTTTCAGAATTAAATTCACCTTATTTATTTCTAAGAAAAAAGTGCCCCTATTATGCCATTTTTAAGGTTGCTAATATTGTTTTATGAGTCTCCTAAAACAGGTTTACGTGCATGCAAGGTAAAAAAATTATGCATTCATTAAAACATTAGTTTTCTCCAAAAATGTATTTAATTTTACCTAATTTCTAAATTATTTGTAAACGACTCGTACAGTTCAAAGAATCAATCTCTCTAAACCCCTCCTTTCCATGACCCCTCATTGCTGTGATTGGTCAGATGTTGCAGTTCTTTTGTGGATTGGTCTACCACGTACAGCGCATGTAGATTTGCAAATACATAGAAAAGATGGTATCGATTGCACCTTAACAATTCAAGCCGGAGTCTGATGATGAAACGATTGAACTGGCTGATCGACAAGAGACTGATTCACAAGCACGACTGGAGCAGGATGTTTCTTAGTGGTAACTGTCAAGTGTTAACAAGTTTGTGGTAATTAAGATGTGATAAAACTAATTTATTATCACAGCATAGGATACAGAATCTTCTCAACATAATGTTAACCACACTGAAATAGTTTTAAGTTCACATACAGCTACATGACACATGAAAGTAATATTCAAAAGGCATAATAGGGCACTTAAATTATCTTATTGTGAACAATTAATTCATGCACATTTTTTTACTTCATACTTTTAAATCAGAATGTATTAACTGGATCTTCCAGTGAAATTACAGGCTTGTCTCTGGTAACAAATGCTGGACTACTGTAATTATTTAGTCTGCATAAATATCACCCCTTTCTTACAATCGACTGCATGCTTGCATTCAGATCTACCTCCATCCAATTAACAACCAGTGGACTGAACCAAGTCCCTTCTGTAAACCATTCACTCTGATGTACATAACAACATGTAAGAATTGAATGATAAATGAAAGTTTAATGAATAGAAAGAAAGAAAGACTCTACCTCACCAAATATGTTCAATGGTAATACAGTTACTGTAAATAACATGGATGAAGTTTGACACAGTTTGACACAGGAGATAAATGAATAAAGCAGGTCTTAAAGTTCTCTACAAAGTGTTGCAAGTGGCCCAGCCACTCGTGTAAACAAAACTTATGTTTGCCTAGTGAGAATAAACAGAATTTACTTGTAAGACACTGATTGAATCCAGGCTCATTCATGCCTTGTGGAGCCGGTAGGGGTTGAGCTCTACAGATATTATTAGCTGACCGTTTACTTAAATATATACAGTTCTAATCTAACAACATACATCCATAATCCATAAATGTGCAGCCGTTAACTAAGGGAGAGGTTTCTGTGGCACTGGCTGAATCGAATTGTAAAAAAAGAGAGTGTCAAACAGGTTTCCTGACCACTCCCTCCATCTGCCATTGGCCAGCGAAAAAGATAGTCCCACCGTGAACTCACACCATTGGTTGAGCCAATGTTTCTGTTGCTAGTTAGGATGCAGTATGACTTACATTATGACTTATTTACTACTGTGGAACAAAAAATAAGTTATTTTGAACAATGTTTTTAACACTGTAATGGGCAGAAAACCTCAATAATTATCTAAATATCTGCTTTTGTCTTGATGAAAATAAATTCATCAAGGTTTCGAACTACATGGGAGTGAAAAAAAAGATTACGGACTCTTTAAAATACATTTACTCTGCAATGAAATTGCAGAGAGTTAATGTATTCACATTTATGCAGCTTTAAATTATAGATAAACTGGGCTGATATGAGTGGGTATGTTTAATTCAGCGTTTCAGATGAGTCTTTCCCATTTCATTAAGTGTTTGACATGAGAATATACCTATTTACTAAGTCTTACTTTCAAACACAGGAGAACAGGCAGTACTTTTCCTAGAACAGGTGTCCCCTCATGATCCCTGAGCCCCACCCTTCAGAAAGGCACCTGACCTCTCTTGTGTTCACTGTGACATTCATTAACTCACAGTAGCAACCTGTGGCTGATCACTGTTTAGAAGCCAGATCACACACCATGACATTCAAGGCTGAACGCCTCAACTGTTCACATGAGCGGCGTTCCCTGAAAATGAGGGAAACCTCATTTGATGTCAGAGAAATAACCTTTAAGGGAAAACGCAGTTGAATTGTTTACATCTGGCAGGTTTCCTCTGGAGGCCACATCTGGGGCTTGCTTAATGAGCACTGAGGAGCTGGAAGGCATCAGAGCGCTGCGGCTCAGGCCTTGACAAGCCCAGCAGTGGTGTTCCAGTCAGTAATGAATCGTTCTTTACACTTTCAAGTGCTGACTCATATTTCTGTCTTCTTTAGATGCAAGTGACCGTCCTAAAGGACTGATATAGCATGAATATGTAGCTTTCGAGTGCTTGTGAAGAGCATTTTACTGGTAAAACTACTATTGTACGAATCACTGAACAAGTCTGAACAAGACTCAGAGCAACAAAGAATGAAACATTTTATTGAGAACAAACTCAATGAGTCCTGAAAGATTGAATTGGCATCTATGTTTATTAATGCTGACCAACTGACTATTATTCACTTATTTGTCAAGTGAGTTAATCATGATCTCAATATGAAGAAAAATGTGCAGACAATGAATATGTTGACTTATAACCAACTGTGGTTAAAATGATGTAGCTACTGAAACTCAAATTATGTTATGTTTTGAAGCTGACAAAAAGTGAGGCAATTATTGATTCAGTGACTCGCAACAACAAAAATAAACTTGATGGTCGCCACCTTACTGACATCGCTTATCATAGCTAAACAAACCAAATATGTTGAGTGAAGTGATTGTTATTAATTAAAATCATTGTTATTAATTAAAATCCCTACCACAGTCGCAGAGACACATTGTGGTTCGAGCTAAGCGGATGATACCCATCGAGTCCCCCTCATTTTGTAATCCCAGGCTAATTGTCCCAGTAAGATTTGGCAACCTGGTTTATACAGTCGTTGGTCAGACAGGTCTCGTGCGCATTGCCCCTCCCGCCAGCGCGAAAATTGGAGCAGCAGCGTGCCCCTCAAGTGATATTTCGTACTACATGTGGTGGCATCGATGGAGCTTGCCACTGCGCCGTTTATAAGTTACCACTTACCGCTACGAGCGCTAAACCACCGGGGCGCGATGTGCAGGGGCAACGTGTCTGCCAGCGACGCCCGGGGCCCCAGGTAAAGCATACCGTCCGTGTGGTGCCCGCCGCCCGTTTCTTGGTATCCATTCCCGCTATGAGCGGGATCTGAGCCAGACCCCCCTCCGGCTCTGTCCGAGTCTGTTCCCCTGGGGGTGTAAAACCCGAAGGGCACCGTGGCGCTGTGATCTATGCCCATCCCCGCCACGGAGCTCACCGAGCGGCTGCGCAGTCCCATCGTGCCACCTGGCCGGTAGTGCCCGAAGTGGGCCGAGGGTGGCACCGCACTGTCATCAGTCGAGACACCGGGAAAAGCTCCCCTGGGCCGCCCCGCCGTACTCTGTTTACCCCCCATCCAAAAGTATCCGCTAAATATGGGTGGGGGTGTCGCGGAAAGGGTGTCACGGATCTCCCTGCGGCGCTTCTCGAACCTCCTTCAAACAAGCGACACAAACAAGCGCTAAAATCCGCGGCTGTCAAGTCTGACTAAAACAGCTGTGTCTCGCAGACGCAACAGCCCATTTTCCTGGTCGAATCATGGACTTAAAGTCTTAATAATCACCTTAGAGAACAAGGGGGTGATAATAAAGGCGTTCGCGAGAGCAAAAACGCAACACGTTCTCCGCTTATAAGCAACTGACAGGACAGCCCAGAATCACCACGCGCAACAACACATCCGCAGTTCTCTGAATGCAGAAAGCTCTCTCTTATTCAGAGAGGACTGACTCAAAATACACCAGCCATGATACCCGTCCAGAGCACGCGTCCAGGTCCGCTCGTCCTTCCTCTGTCTGCCTGGAGATTCGGGTCAGCGTGTGCCGCTCCCCTGCTCGCGCAGATCCGTCCGTGCGCTGCTGCTGCTGCTGCTGCTGCCGGGAGACAATGGAGATGGTTACTGCGCATACGCGGATTAAACAGTGGCGAGATGTGCTGTAAACGCGAGCATGGATTTACAATATCTAGCCCAATCAATCAATTATTAAGAAGATACCTGTCTTTTTTTTTTTTTACATAGACAACGTCTCACCTCCAACAGCCGATTGGTGATCTGAATGAATGGTGTTAAAGGAGGACAGAGATGTGACCCAGTAATGTTGCTCTAACGAAGTTAACACAGAGGCAGCACTCAGACATGATTTAATTTAGGTTTTCCTCATGTTTTCATTTGCAACACTTCAGTCAGAGGCCTAATAAATACTTCAGCTGCTATCTAGAGGAAAGTGATAGATTTTCATCTCCATAATGGGCCCAAAAAATGCGAGTGTAGTTCAGCAGTAATGAAATCTCAGGGCATTTACTGACAGAAGGAAACCCATGGTTTATTGCAAAGATCACAAACAGATATGTGCATAATTTTCTGTCAGTTTTCAGTATCAAAGTACTTTATTGGCATGGTTTAGTATGTTGGCAACTCATTAAATACACACACACATTCATAACAATTATCAGGAAAAAGTAAAATAGTACAAAAGTTAAAAACAATTATCACACACACACACACACACACACACATATATATATATATATGCTATATATAAGCTATGCTGATAGATTGCAGTACAGTCAAATAATATGCAATACAGTCAAATAAACTTTCAGTAAGACAAAGCATCTATCCTGTATTATACTCATCGCTTGCAGTAAATCTATATATAATGGGTATTAATATTTCTGCATTCATAAATTATGTATGGGCCACATCACTAATATCATAGTGTGCATTGCATTAATCTTTTAAGAAGACATGATCTTGTAAACAGGACCATAACAACCACAGACACTGATGTAATGATTACATTTGGTTCCCTTGGGGCTATTTAAAATGAGCATAATATGATTAATATATTACTTCCTACCGCCTGCCTATCTTACAATACAAAAACATTTTAGTTAAAGTAGTATACAAAATACGTTAAGGGCATTGAGCAATGTCACACCATGGACCATTTTTAATGTGCACAATAAATAAAACCACAATTTATGTCCATAGAAAGATGAAATAAAACAGTACTGAGTCTGTTCTGTAAATTTGGCAGTGTACTTTAGACTGCTATTCTACTATTCTGTCTTTTCTCTTTAAAAGAAGACAGTGTCTAGGTATTGCCTAATCGTGAGCTTATTTTTCACATATTTCTGCTGTAAATCAAAGTGGATTTGAGTAGGCCTATACGTATAATGTCATTTATTTGAAGATGAAGAGCACAAAAGCGCGTGGCATTCCAGATAGAGATAATAGCCTATATTAACTGGGACCTTAAAAAACAGGGACAGACTAATTAAGAATAGAACTGGCTTGCAGTTACAATACGAAAACTTAGTTTCATTAAGAGTTCACTAAAACTGTGTTGTAAACAACTTTTGAATTTACAATATACTAATAATAAGATTTTAATATTATAGTTATCTTTAATTTCAGGCCACTGGTAAACTATTGTTATGTTTAGATGAGACTATTCGTGGAATGCTATCCAGTTGTAACTGACAGACAGTGATAATCACTGCAATAACACGCCGTTTCGTGAGTAAATTAAAGCTATAGTGACATCTGATGGCCAAAGTGATAAATGCACATGACAGATTTATCAATCATCGTTTTATCCACACAAAAACATAATGAAGATAGTATTGATTAAATGTTACTTTACTTTTTTGATCCTTATTTTTATATTGTTTTCTTTTTTCTAAAAATAGCGTTGCTGATTAAAAGATTTTAACATGTTGTAATAAAATAAGTAGGAGTATCCAACCAAACTTTTTTTTCACCCTTTTTTTCTGATCTGGGCCCGGTTCCCCAAAACGTTCTTCTCGCTAAGTAGTTCTTAACCTATTCCTTAACCTCTCTCTTAACAAGTTTTTTTAAAATAATACTGCTATGTCATAAATATTCAACCCCTATTCAACATTGCTGTTTTTAAATCACTTAGTTGCATGGTGGGGAATAAAACAGTCTCAAAACACAATTAAGCTTTTAGAAAATCTATTAAAAACAGAATTAGCTTGAGCCGTTACACATACAGTTAGCCCATGCATTTGTTGAAGTTGAGTAGCATGTCAAGAAGCGGCACAAGTGGCACAACGGGATAAGGAAGGTGGGTGATTAGCGAGGGATCCCCGGTTCGTCTAACCGTCATAGCATATCGTGTGAACATATTATTTACTGACCATTTGATAATTTAATTTATAGTCTATATTTTACTGATAACTTAAACTATGTTAAAATAAATGTTACTGTAATAATTTGAGGAATGTTTCATTTGCATAGAACGTGTTGTCTTTCTTAACGCTGTAATGCACCTTCGCGTGAAGTGGAAAATCGATTCCTGAGCAATCGATGCCAACTAATTCAGCACCCTGACTTTGGACAGCGCTCTTGTAACGTCGGACGTAAGAGGCAGCGTGCTAAGAAACTTCCTAAGGGACACTTCGGGGAACACACTTAGGAACATAAACAACTTTGGATATGTCTTTCGAGTCTTCTTAGCGCGCTAAGAGTGAGTGTTATCGGGGAACCGTGCCCTGTTTTTTTCAGTAAGTTTTCTATACATTTTGAGGATTTGAGATGCTCTCTGTCCTCATCAGTCTGTTATCGATTGGTCTCGCCTGTTCGATGCTCCCTTTGATCGATGCTCTGTAACTTCTTCTCATTTGAAGTTGCGCGCCAAATGCTGCTATCACAGTGCTGTTGTTTTGATATGTTTGTCTTTATTTTTTACTGTCTCTTGATTATAGTTTGCTTATTTAGAAATCACGTATCTTAAAAATCGGAATGGAGGAGAATTTCTTTTCTCTGGGTGATATTTCTGTACAAAAGTAAATCAAGCAATTATATTTACTTTATTCAATAAATCAATGTTATCGCGAATGTTAATGTACTTGTTCATCATTGTGTTAGTGTTTTATTTGCATAAACGAAGTGACGAAATGCACGCTGTATAGCAGTTTGTCCGTTCAGGGCTACTGTAGAAACGTGATGGCGACTTCCGTGTAAGGGGACCCACGCAGTGAATGTAGATAGAAATAGCTCGATCTAAGGTAATAAAAACATAAAGATTAATTAAGAAAGGTCTTTATACACCTTTGTACACACACACACACACACACATATACATATACACACACACACACACACACACACACACATATATATATATATATATATATATATATATATATATATATATATATATATATATATATATTGCATTTCTGTAAATAGATCTTCATTGCAAATTTAATGTTAGTATTAAAGGGTATTTAATCACATTTCAAGCACTTTTGTGTACAATAGGTTGAAACTAAGTTTGCTGTATATAGGGGTGTGCCGGTTTCAGAATTGGTGATGACGGTTATGACGTGAGTCAAATGTGACGGTTCATAACATAACCGTCGGGGGGTCCAAGTCAATTGGTTGTTCTTGGAGATAGCGGGTTAACTCCGTGTCAGCGCGCGCTCTGATCGGTAAAGGGGCTGAGATTTCAGACCTCCGTTTATTAAGGAGATCTGTCACAAAACTCATCATTCGCGCCAACGTTTTTTGAGCAAATTTCAAAGCCGCACCCGCCCGCCATCCGCTGATTGTTTTGGGGTCTATGGCGATGTAATGCTTTGCTGATGCGAGCCGCAAAAAAAAGCCATTGCCATTTGCCCATTAGCTCCGCCCACTACCGGAGAAACTGGTATGTCTTCTGCTTGTTCGAAAATGAATATGAATATTTCTACATTTAATCCATTATTTTGACAGGAGAAGACAACAAAGAATAGTTTACATATAGCGTGTTGTTTAAGCGTGGTAAGACTCTCGCTCTCTCTCTCTTTGCATGTGTGAGAAACAGCGCTATCAGTAAAGTGACGGTGAGTCATGCGCATTCACAAAGAGTTTACAGAGCGTCAAATACAGGTGCGCTGTGCGTCCATTGAGATGAGCTGAAAAGTTCAGATCGCTTGAAGGAGAGAGAACTCTGAAGCTCAGATGCTGAAATTAATGCAAGCGTCATGCGCTTCAGTCTATGTAGTAAACAAACCTGCACGTCTCTGCCATTCATTAATTCACACAGAGACGCGCAGAACATGGATTTATATTTTAAACAACTTTTGCGGCTTAACATTTACAGATACTGGTCCATATGGAGATTTGATTTGATTATTTTATGCAGCAAAGATATTTAATGCTAAAGTATGAGGCATAGGCCTACGCTGAGTTTCATTTGCGATGAGATGTGCTCTAGTTCACAGTGCAGTGCAAGTGAACGCGGCGCGCTGGTGCTTCCATGTCACGGTTATCATTGTCTGCTTTACTTGCTTTTTATTTATTAAAATACATGCAATTGGTTGATGAAACATTTATTAAAATTAAGATAAAATTTGTACAAAACGAAATTCGTTTTTAAGAAAGGTTTTCTACAAAGCAAAATTTTATGAAGTGGTAAATATCATGTCTGACGATTTACAAAACTTCATTAAGTGGTAAAAACCATGTCTCCCGATATATTGCGCATCTTATGATCTTATCTAAAAAATGAAAATAATTTTTGATAAAAAATGTTTGTAAAAAATATTTTAATGACACGGTTTTGGCGGTTATAGAGTTCTAATGACGGTGTTCAACTATAACCGCCGGTCTCACGGTTATATACTAACCGTCACACCCCTAGCTGTATAAAGGTAACATTGAAGCGGCTATTCAAATGTTATTGTTGTTTCAGGTCTTGCCCCAGATCTAAAGTCCTATGAAAACCATTTAAAAAAATCTGACTGTTGAAATATACTTAAATATTTTTTGTTTACAATTTCCTTTTTAACAAATGAATAGATTTTTCAAAAATTTTAGAATAATTTTCCAGACAAACAAAATTTTATCACCAAGAGTTTTATTATTGTACTCCGTTACAAGTGAGACCGCAGTGTAAGTGAAGAGAATTGAATGATTAATATCTCTTCTGTATATTTTTTTTTAATTAATTGTGCATATAAATGTCTCAAATTGTGAAAATATTACTTCTGTTTAATATGCATAAAATGCTAACTATGAACTTAGCCTTAACAAGACAAAAGTTGTTTCATTAGACAAATTTTAATTTCCATGACTGTAATTTTCACCACAGAATGTTACAATTACAAGTAGCACTGGAAATATTCATGACAGAAATTATATTGTTAACATGAAAATCAGCACTGGCAAAGTTGGCTAATTTGGTTTGATGTTGGACTGTGTTGCATGAATAGACAGTTCTTTGCATACTCATTAAATAAAAGTCTCTGACCATGACATTTTTGTTTTCCGGTTTAATGTTAACTTCATATGAGAAAGAGGTTCTGTCCTTTCACAAACATGAGTACGTGATTGATTTATACTTGTGTTTTTTTATGTTTCAGGGTACAAAGATGGAGATGCCACTATGTCTTGCCAAGGGCCTGTATGAACAAAAGAGACGAGTGCTGTCTGTAGAGCTGCCAAAGGTGTATCGTGACAGCTGGAGAACAGTGTTTGGAGAGAATCCCATTGTTGTAGACTTGCACAAAAAGATAGGGACGTATTACTATGGTTTAAGTTCCCAGATGCTACTTTTTGACAGCCCTGAAAGCCCAGACATTACAGGTGAGCATCTCTAGATAGATAGTCAATTCACAATAATGTCTGTAAAAATCATGCTGAATCATATGTAAATAATGACCATACAAGACATTACCTTAACCTGTTAGTAATGGGTGGTTAGAAGAAAGCTTGGCCTTAAGGTTCACAAGCTGAAATCATGTCTGTTTATTTCTAACCCCGATCTCATGAAATTACTTACCGATCTCATGAAATTACCAAAGTCCATTTTTGCGTATCAATACCACAAGATTTAGTTTTTATTTGGCATACTATTTACGTGTTTTCATGAGACTGGGCTCTTATGTCCTGTAATCCATCTGTTATTTCTTATCTAAACCAGTAGAGGGAGCAGTATGTTTAAAATCTTTACTAGTACTGACCAGTTGCTGGGCTGTTGATATGCCAGGTTGAACAGGACGTACAGTTCTGTAGAGTTAAATCAGTGAACACAATTAAAGCTCCATGTGAAGGTTGGGGAATATTCAGGGCTTTAAATGTCTGCTGCCGAGTTATTATGGCTGGCACTGCATATTGATTACTACAAAACAACAAACAGAACTTTGAGTAAGAACATGACTAAATTCTTCTATTATTTCAATAAAATTGCAAATGCAAAATGTTTTTTTTTTTTGTCTTTTTGTTTTAGTTCAAATTTATGAGATATATTTTTCAGCTAAACAGACTTTATCACACCTTCTATGGTCGTTTCCGTCGGACCATGGATTCGTCCCAAAATGCCTACAAGGAAGACACATCAGCGCTGGTGGGGCGCTTAGACTGCTTAGAGAGGAGTTTGTTTAAAGCAGGGCAGAGTGCACTAAACAGTTTCCAGCTGTGGGAAAAGAGCCGGTCTTCTCACCTCACAACCTTTAGTCTAGTTATCAACTACAGAAAAAGGAAAATTGCAGGCCTGAAAGACCAAAAGATTACAAAGAAGGACTAAGAAGAGTTTCTTGTGAGTGGTTTAAAGTGGGTCACACGTGGGTATGTTTGTGTTATTGAGAGACTTGTGTACGTTTTGAGTATAAACAATATTTCAATTTGGTATGGTCAAAAACCAATTTGATCCGTTGTTTTGTTTTCACTCTTTGTTTCTTCCTTGAAAGTTCATAAAGGTCATTAGTTCTTTTTATCTTTATAAATATGTATTTTTTTCCCAGTGATGCTTTTATAAAGCAGTTTCATATTTTTCCATTTATTCATCCTAAAGAGGGTTGAACGTTTTTTTTTTTTTTTTAAACCTGTGGAGTTATGAATTTGCCACATCATGGATGTCAATAACTAAAACATTTTAACAAAGAGTATTTCTGGTGTTCAGACTGGAACGTAAATACATTAACATTAAAGGGATCGTTCACCCAAAAATGAAAATTGCCCCATAATTTACTCACCCTCAAGCCATCCTAGATGTATATGACTTACTTTCAGATGAATACAACTGAGTTCTATTAAAACATGTCCTGGCTCTTCCGAGCTTTATAATTAATAGTTTTCACATGACCCTTACAGGAAAGCCCAGATGGAGATTAAAACAAGGCTTTCCTCCACTGAGCACCAGTTGTTTTTATGAGGTTTGCATTAAGTAGTAATGTAGTAAGACAGTGATATTTAAAGGCCAAATTCAGTACACACCTTACTGAGGATGCATACTTTGTACAGGCAAGCAGATGAACCAAGAATATAAACACAATGTGCAAAGTTACATTTGTAAAGTTTGTTTTCCCGTAGAAAACCATTATAAAGAAGACGCTTAACCATTTATCACATTGCACTCATATTCCGAGCTCATCTGTTTGCCTGTATAAAGCACGCATCATCAATAAGGTGTGTACTGAATTTGATATTTTAATGTAACTGTTTTAAAAGCATTTGAAGTGTTTTCACATTAAATATTTTAGAATGCCCCTCTGTTTTTAGTTGTTAAAATATTGTGGTGGGTGATTTATATGGATTTATAATGGCCAGAACTTGATTTTTGTTCACACATTTTCTTTTATTCTTTTGAGAGATTATCAAATTTTTTTTGTGTAGATTGGAACAGATAGAAAATCATCAGGCTTGTGCTGCAGTTCTATGGATGTTTTTCCTGCTGGGTCTTCGAACCAGTCATGTGACTGAAAACTATCAATGGCAGTGAATGGGTGATATTCAATAGTCCAATAGAAGTCCAATAAACTGCGTCCATCCATCATAAAAAGTATCCCTGAAGTGAACTGATGTGTTTTTATAAGAAAAATATTAATATGTAAAACTTAATAAACAGTAATCTCGCTTCTACTAACTGGTATGCACGTACATGAGAAAGTGGCACTCCAGCGGATGGCGTAGGCACCAGTGGGAATACCATGTTTTGCTTAGAAAAGGAAAACCAGTCTCCTCTTGGTTTATATACAAATCCTCCAAATGTTTTCTTTACAAATCCTCATTTTGTACGTCTAATTCATGATCGTTGTTATGTTTTGCTCTCTCCTCTGCGTTCTTCTCGCCGGAGCTTATGCTACGTAACAGTTGTTGGAAGATAGAGATGACCATTTATGGATATTTATATGGATATTTTTTTCTTACATAAATGCATCGATTAACCCCCCAGAGTAGTGTGGAGCACTTTTTTTATTAGATGGATTGGCATAGTTTATTGTACAGTACTTACGCTGGCCTAATGAAAAATAACACCCATTCACTGCATTTTTTTTTTTTTATATAACTCTGATTCGCCTGAAGGAGAAAGTCATATACACTTAAGATGGCATGAGAGTGAGTAAACCATGAGGTAATTTTAATTTAAAAACGCCCGGTTTCTGATAATCCATGAGCTCTTATATTTAGAATACTGGAGGTGACATTTGTATGCGTCATCAGGTTGCTTGTGACTATGTGTGTGCGAGCGAGACTTATTTGCATCAGTCAACACAAGAACAAATCAAATCACTGCATGTCCCCACAATTCATTTCCCCTATCTCTCTCCTCTCACCTCAACCAAAGCAAACACTTATCCTTCAGATCTTATGTATATTTGAATCCAATATCTCTTTTCTGCAGGATTAGATTTCAAATGTCTCAGGCTTCTTCGTTTTAATGAGCATCTTTATGAATACAGAATCCTAGCTGCTTGTTCAAGTGTAAAATGTGGGTCAGCTGATGTGGACAGGCTCATCCATGATTTCGGAATGGAAGTTATTGATATGTCCCTCTGGGATGGTCATATCGACCTTGTTATCTCTCTGCAGCCTCAGCTGAGTTGGCTTGGGTAGGGCAGGAAGGATTTATTGACTTTCTGAAAGGTCTAAACTAAAGAAAAATAACTCATTGCCCTACAGTTACCTTGAAGTTACATCATTTGGTGGCTTGATTACAAACGAGGCAATGATTTATCTGAATAAGCATACATATTCAGACAGGAAAATAAAAGTGCTAATGTTTGCAAAGAGTCTCTCTCTCTCTCTCTCTCTCTCTCTCTCTCTCTCTGTTTTTAGGATAGTTTTGCACAGTGGTTGAGGGCTACAGTAACCAGAAGGTTGATTCAATTCCACAAGGTGAAGGGCATGAATTGTGCCGTTGATCAAGGTACTTTGATAGTTGCACAAGACTTATTTTTTTCTCTGGCTTCCCAGCAACCACCCAACATACTAAAAAACTGCATAGCACAAAAACATTATTCGATCATCTTAGAAACCACATGGCAACACTACCTATATAAGTTAAATGTCATTGTTTTTTTCCCCCCTTCATTTTATTTAGGTTGGCGTTCCTTAACTTCTTATTGAATGGTGTCAAGTGTTTTACCATCACCCATGCTGGGTCTCCTAGAACATTACTTTGTAACAGCATTTCTTGTTGTTGCTCACTGAATCACTCCTGACCTGGATTCACATTGTGGCTTTTCTGGCATGAGCTGGAGACATACTACTCCTCTTAAGAGTCACGAACATGGAGCTAAGCCAACTACTGCCAAACAACCCTGTTAATAGTCTGTTTCTCTTAAAGAATCTGTGACTGTGGCTTTTAATGTGCAGTGACGGTTCATTACCAAACCAAGGCTATCACAAAGATTGTATGCAAGCACAAAGCAAGGCTGCATATTTTGTGTAGACTGTGCTAGAACATTTCATTGTTCCTTAAGATTGCATTTCATTTGAATAACACACAGAAAATATTCTGATGTTAACTCAAAAAGTTAAAATATGTAAAAAAAAAAAAAAAAAAGCACTGACATCTTTCCACGATCCCTTCCTCTCTCAATAGACCTCTAATTCATTGTAGAATTATTCATGTTTTTGACTGTGAGAATCCTGCAAACAATTTTGAGATCCCATCTGTCCTCAGCTGACTGTGTTGCATCTCTTTTTAAAGAGCCGGAGGAAAAGTATCCAGGACTGTTCCCTTGTCTATATTCGAGGTTCTTTTGTGAGCTGATTTTCAGACTTTCCCATTTGAAAAGAACAGACAGGACTTGGAGGCATTAGAGGCAAAAGAGTGAGAGATGGAGAGAGAAAAAGAGGTGTCAGGATTAGCTGTATCTAAGCTACGCCCCCGCGCCACTCTTCAGATGTGGCTTATCTCTCCCCAACTGGGTTTGCATTTGGTCTGAACACTGGTTCAAACAAGCCTGTGCACTATAGCAGGTGGGAGGTTGAGAACAGTGTTTTAACCCCCCCCCCCCCCCCCCCCCACCCACATACACGCACATACTTTTTAATTATTTCTGATGGTGGAACCTGTGGTGGACTTCTAAAATGAGGATGCGAAGTCCCCCCTATGTTTTTTCTTTTCTTTTGTTTTCCAGAAATGTATCTGAGTTAATGGCTTAAAGAAATTTTTATATTCGTACCACTTGGTTTTGCTAGATTATTATTAATAATTACCTTATTTTCAAACTATTAGTCATCAGATCTTTTGTAAACACAACAAGGTGCATATCAATGAATTAGAATGTTGTAGAAAATTAAATTTCTGTAATTCTACTCAAATTAGGAAACTTTTTGCACACAGACTGAAGTAATTGAAGTCTTTGGTTATTTTAATTGTGATGAGTTTGGCTCAGATTCAACAAAAACTTAGCAATTCACTTCAGAAGACCAATTAAACAATTTTTTTTAGTGAATTGTTGGCCTTCTGGAAAGTATGATCATTTACCGTACATGTACTCAATACTTGGTAGGGTCTCCATTTGATTTAATTACCGTTTCAATTCGGCGTGGCATGGAGGTGATCAGTTTGTGGCACTGCTGAGGTGGTATGGAAGCCCAGGTTTCTTTGACAGTGGCCTTCAGCTCATCTGCATTTTTTGGTCTCTTGTTTCTCATCTTCCTCTTGACAATACCCTGTATATTCTCTATGGGGTTCAAGTCTGGTGAGTTTGCTGGCCAGTCAAGCACACCAACACCGTGGTCATTTAACCAACTTTTGGCAGTGTGGGCAGGTGCCAAATCCTGCTGGAAAATAAATCAGCATCTTCAAAAAGCTGGTCAGCAGAAGGAAGCATGAAGTGCTCCAAAATTTCTTGGTAAACGGGTGCAGTGACTTTGGTTTTCAAAAAACACAATGGACCAACACTAGCAGATGACATTGCACCCCAAATCATCACAGACTTTGGAAACTTAACACTGGACTTCAAGCAACTTGGGCTATGAGCTCCTCCATCCCTCCTCCAGACTCTAGAACCTTGGTTTCCAAATGAAATACAAAACTTGCTCTCATCTGAAAAGAGGACTTTGGACCACTGATCAACAGTCCAGTTCTTCTTCTCCTTTGTCCAGGTAAGACGCCTCTTATGTTGTCTGTGGTTCAGCAAATTCCTTGACACGTCTGTGTGTGGTGGCTCTTAATGTCTTGACCCCAGCCTCTGTCCATTCCTTGTGAAGTTCACTCAAATTCTTGAATCTAATTTGCTTGACAATCCTCATAAGGCTGCAGTTCTCTTAGTTGGTTGTTCAACTTTTTCTTCCACACTTTTTCCTTCTACTCAACTTTCTGTTAACATGCTTGGATACAGCACTCTGTAAACAGCCAGCTTCTTTGGCAATGAATGTTTGTGGCTTACCCTTTTGGTGTCAATGATTGTCTTCTGGACAAGTGTCAGATCAGCAGTCTTCCCCATGATTGTGTATCCTAGGGAACCAAACTAAGAGACCATTTTGAAGCCTCATGAAACCTTTGCAGGGTTTTGAGTTGTTAAGCTGATTGGCATGTCACCATATTCCAAATTGTTGAGAGAGTGAATTGGTGGGTTTTTGTTAAATGTGAGCCAAATTCATCACAAGTAAAAGAACCAAAAACTTAAACTACTTCAGTCTGTATTCACTGAATTTATTTAATACACAAGTTTCACAATTTGAGTTGAATAACTGAAATAAATTAACTTTTCCATGACATTCTAATTTATTGAGTGAGTGGTCATTAAAATATGGCAAATACGTTTAGTTTTTTTTTTTACTAGACAATGCCTTCCCTGCCTTTTTGGAAAAAACAACCCTTGTGGAAACTCTGCTGATGTTGGATATGTCGGAAAGGATAGGGTGTTGGAAGACATTGCTCTCTTCTTTCTGAGGTGCACTTAAAATACCTCATTCATCTGTTTTGTTTGCAGTATTTCAGTGACCTTTATAAATACGGTGCGTGTTTTATGTGCCTAAATGGTGGCTTTTCTTGTGCTTTTGTATGTCTCTTTGTCTCACCACCTCTCTCCTCACCTTGTTTTCCATTCTCTCTATCAATGTCAGTTGATGCCAGTTTGACGGACAAATGCTTTCATGCTGATGAGAAAAAAAAACATCCATAAATATCACAGCCGAGTGACCTGTTGTCCTTCGTTCCTGCTATAATGGAGAGATGAGTCATAGCTCAGCTGTCCATCTCTCGTGTTCCTTTTCATTCGAGTGGCACATCACCACATATAAGAAGTGCTTCAGACAGAATCCAATTTGTACTCAAGCATTTGCTGAGACAACTTATGTGCTGAAACATCTTAGTAACCGAATAGAAAACAACCTACAGTTTGTGGCAGTGATTTTTTTCATGGGCAGCCACACATTGTCTTAAAAAAAATTACAGTCTACTTCTTTTTTGGGGGTAGTGTGGCATGGTGGCCAGCCATGAGCTGTCATCATTTTGTCCTTGAGCAAGGCCTAACCTGTAAGTGCATTTCTTAAAGTTTTTTTTTTTTTTTTGCCAATCATGTAGTATGTTAAATAAAATGAGCATTTTTGTGATTCAGACAAAATCCTGTTCTGCATTCAAGCATGTATGGGGTAACTTCAGTCTGCATGGGATTCAACAACAAGGTGGTTATTGAAGGCACAGGAAGTATCAGTGCTATAAAAGCAACTCAAATCACACTCGAAGCAATGTCGATTCTCCAACTTCAATGCAAAGAACAAGCTGTAAATTTGGATTACAATTTTAGACCTAAATGTAATACTGAAATCCACACCAGGATTATAATTTCAATTTATTTCCATTTATTTTGCTCTGACACTCCTTTTTCTGACCATCAGTATTCTGGACAAAGATGTATAATATTGACACTCCCCAAATTGCAGTGAGTCAGCTGTGTTGTCTCTGTGATAGCACTTGTCTTGGGTATGTCTTGCTTACCAGTGAGCAGTTTAAGGTTGTCACATTGGCACATGTACAGACAACCAAATCTCAGATAAACAAGGAATCAAAACGTGCTTAGCCTGTCAACTGTGGTCCACTCCGCTGCCAGGTTTTTTCTTATTCACCACTTAAAACCTGGATAGAGTCCATCTTCTGTTCTAGACCTCTCCCAAAAAGGTGACTGACCTGATTTCTTCTTATCGCAGAGCTAACACAGGGACAAATAGGGGTCAATTAGCCTGCAAGATTGTGAGCCTTTAATTTGCAACAAAACAATGAAAAAAAAAGTCGAGCATGCAGCTATTTTTGAATGACCATTAAAGTTTGTGTAAAGCAATATTAAATATGTGTTCTGAGTTTGTCACCCCCCAGAAAATGAGTTAACCACCCAGCAAAATTTAAATATTAAAAAGTTATCAAAACTTGAAAAAATATTTCTCTCCTTTCCAACTATAGCTGGTGTGTGGTGAGCGTACTGGCACCGATGTACAGTACTGTGGCTGCTGTCTCATTATCTAGATGCTGCACATTAATGGTGGTTGACGAGAGACCCCTCATGATTATTCATTCATTAGGGAAGGGGCCATGCTGAGTGGCTCCAATACATAATTGAGACATGATTTCAGGCCCGCCCAAAAAAATGAACACAAAAACGGTCTAACTCCACAATTCAGTACTACATAGTTCACAGTCTTTGTAACGTGTTTTTTGTTTCAGTGTTTAGAAAACAATTCTCTGAATTGCCTTTAGATAGACTTTAACTGAAAAATGTATTGGTGTATTTACAGTATCTACCAACCTGACTGGCTAATTGGACCACGTTAACCAGCCTTGAACCCTTATACGGCTCAGTGCATTGAGGCAAGCCAAGTTACCTGTAGGAAGGTCTACTAGGAAAAACTGACTAATTCCAGGAGTTAGGGAGAGGGTGAAAATATACTTATTATTACAACTGTTTTGTTCCTTGGCTAACATAAGAAGAAGTCTTCAGGGAAAAGTGCAGATTGCTATAAAAGAATACAAACATTTGCTTGGTTATATGTGTCAGTATCTTCAAATCACGCTGTGATAAATACATTTGCGGGTTTGTTATAGCAGTGTTTGGTTGTGTATATGAGTATGTACTTATAATCTTGGGAGAACCGCTTGTAGTAAAAACAGACTTGATAAAAGCTCATGCTGCCAAATGTGTGCATTTCTCCCTGAAGTGTAAGAATCGTTTGTACAGAGCTGCCACTTGTGGTCTAATTGGAAAGCCTTTCATTCTAAGCCTCCAGGCTTTACTCAGTATCCCTGTCTCACAATTCTTTCTCCTCTCCGTCTCCTTGGTTTCTTCCTTCCTGTCTGCCCTTCGCTATTCTTTCATTCCTCTCCTGTATCCAATGTCTTATCTCTCTGTCTCTCTCCTTTTGTGTCCCTCTTTTCTGTCCCTCTCGGTGATTGCTCTTTCTCTCTCCCTCCCTCTATCTCACTCTCATCTGTCGGTATAGCTCAGGCTGCATCATCCAAGAGGACACGTGTTCTCTGTTTATTACAGAGCAAAAGAAGGGAGGGGAAGAGTGAGCGAATGAGGGAGGGTGGAACCAGGGGTAGAGAGATTCACACAGCATAGCCATCACTGGGTAGACAGCATCCTTCCGAAACGCACTCACGAGCAAACAAAAAAGAGGCTAAACACATCAGAATCCTTTCAGACGACAACAGAACACAAGTCCTTCAGCAGAGGTAAGAAATATCTCTTTACTTACTATGGTCATTGCTGTAAAGAGGCACAAATTGGAATTATCATTCAAGAGAACTCTAAGACATCTGTTGATGGGTCATGTTGAATACTTGCTTGTTTTGGTGCAAGGTGTACTGTATGATTATATAGACACATCAGAACAAAAAAGGCTTCAACACAGGCCCTTGAGGGACTCCATCTCAAGAGAAGCATTAAGAGTCCCTGCTGCGAGTATTACAGTGCTTGTGTCATAAGCTACGCTTCATAATTCCAGCCTCTGCATTGGCATAAATGGGTGGTCGACAGGTTAAATTTATTAACCCCGCAAAAAAACTGCGTCAGACAGGGAAGCTTTGCCAAAAACAGCAAGCCAGTCACAGTCCGTCCAGACCACCCCTTAAATTCAGGGTAAGTCTACTAACAGGTGTCCTTTCCTGTTCACTGGAGTAATGCTATCTGCTGTGGTGCTGAGAAGTATTCATGTCTGTGTAATAACAGATAAGCAGAGCTTTTGTTTTCCTAATCTCAATAACTCTTCACAGAATATCTGACGCCAGTGTTTCTGGCTGGGGGCCAGCTTGCATAGGAGGCCAGGAGGGCCGTGGAACTTTTCAGGGTGGATAGACTGTGACTTATCGTAAGGCTTGACACATTCAGTTTTAACGGGGGTGATGGATGATGTTGTTAGCATGTGCCTTAAGATGAGAACATTTGTTGAGTTTAAAATAAAACTGTTTCATGCTACAGCTAATGACAACTGCCATACCTTTGTCACACTTGGTTGACAACAAAGCATGCAGTTAAAATACATTTTGTGTATATAACTGAAATGTTGGTGGAAATTCAAGCATCTACTTCAATTACTAATGCGTGGGATGATTACAGTGGTAAAGATGATAATATGTGGCATGGTTTTGAACATAAGAAAACAATGGATTTATTTCAGATACATTCATCCTTGTAAAAAAGAAGGCTGTGATTAATAACGTTTTTTTTTTTTTCTGGCTAAATCTCCCAATTCTGCATTATATAACAATGCAACAGACGCCTTGGAAACTTTTCTGTCTCACACATTGAAAACCCTTACCTCCTGGAAGTCTTCCCTATTAGAACTCTTCACTGAGCATGGGAAAGTATTCTTCAATAAACTGCATCTTAGCTTTACTTTAATAGAAACTCTCCTGGCTTGAGCTATATATAAAAATAGTCATTTATAAAGGATTTTGTAAATTGCCTGGAACCTTTTCATAAAATATCTCATGCCCTAGGACAAGTTTTTTAGCTTTTTAGTGTACAGAAGCTAAATTCGGAGGGGGCTTCCTCAATATCTTGCCCAGGTTAACATACTTACTGTGAGAGTTCTCTGAATGAAGAATATTGTGTATAGCTGAATTACAAATGGATCTTGTTTTGTACTGATAGATGGGGCCTGGATTGTTCTGGATCTTCCCATCCAAGACTAGCTGCACGGTTCCACAGAGCCTGCTGCAGACAATGTACGTAGTTCTGCCTGTAACCAAGGTTGTAGCCTTTCTTTTCCGTTTTGTAGCATCCATTCCTTCATTTTTTGTTTGTCTCTTTGCTTGTGAATTCCATGGCCCGTTGCTGTGTCTGACCACATAATGATCACACCTTGATTGTTGACCAATCACTGGGCAGTGGCCAAACAAGATCAAGTGTTAGTAACCATTATTACTCGTACCGTAGATCATTATTCATAATTCATTGCCCAATAGCTGTTGATTGTTCAAGCCTTCAGTGGCTGACCAATCCATTAATGTAGGTTTATGTGTTCAAGCTGAATTCATGTAAAAAGATTATTTGATACTTTATTGTAAATCTCATGTCCACTATATAGGTATCTGAATGATGTAGTCTTGAATGTCTTTCAATCATTTGTGGCCTGAGCTACGTGTTATTTGATAATGAAAATGTTCATATGCAAAGATGCATATCAATCTTGGTGTCCATTGTTCTGTATTGTGGCTTTTGTGCTTTGGATGCTTTTCTGTTTCAAAACTTGAACTGCCTTCTGCAGTTCTTGACCTCCAGTGCCCACAGTCTAGCTTATAATCAACTGAGCCACGTGAGACCAATTTCATGTTAATGAACAACAATAAATGAAAAATCTCCATGAATAGTTTGAGTGTACATAAGTGAGGAGGCTAATATGGCCTTAATTGTATTCTGTTCTGACCCAAATAGGTGTGCAGCTGTGATAAATGCTCAAACTGGGGTGAAAGATCCCTTCATGAAAGCTTTTAGATACAGGCTATTTATCAAAATGGAACCAGTAATATTTGGAGAAAACCACACCTAACATCCTTGGATTGGTTTCCTACTGATCCATACAGTAGAAACGTTTTTTTAAGGAAAGTATTGGCCAGGTTACTGTACTTTTGGCAAGGATAAAATGCTGTTATTGAGGACCACATACCAGCTCACCTTCTGTCAGCCTGGCTTACAGCACTAGGCGGCTCTTGACAAGAGGCAGCGTGAAGGGTTGGAAACATGGTTGATTCTGGTGGTAAAACACTATCAGAGTGTCTTTAACAGCCAGATAGCCATAATAGGTCCTTCAGATGTTACCCAGAATTCCAATGGAGGTGTGACGTGAGCTATCTGAGGGGTCGAGGTTGCAACTAGTTTTTGTGAGTTCCACAGCTGCTTTTTGATCTCAGTTTTACTTTAAAATATATTCTGTGTCAAGAATGTGTGTCAACTCCAGTCCTCCAGTCCAGTCCTAAGTAACCTCCTAGAATGTTTTAGATGCCTTCATATCTAATACACTAAGAATCTGATGAGTTGAATCAAGTAAAACTTTCTAGTAGGTGGGTCCTCAGGATTGTAGGTGAGAAACACAGGTCTAATGGGGTGTGCATTAATAAATGACAGTGAAGCTCCTGGAAAAGTCTATTTGGTGTGAGGTTTATGTAAGCGAGTTAGGTTTTTAGTTATGGTAGTTATGTTTTGTCTTCCATCACCCTAAACATTTGACCTTATAAAGTGGATCCTTATAAGTATCTTAGGCATGAGTGATATATACACATTAGAAGAACAAGAAGATGAATAACTCTATAAAAACAGTGAAAATGAACTCACCAATGAAGCCAGTTTTTAGTGGCCGTAAAAGAAAGATGTTGCCTTGATGTTTGAATTTTTCCAGGCAGCAACAATTGCTTTTTAAAAACGGCAAAATCTCACTTCTTCCACTGATTTTTTTTTCACACTTCCACACTAAATAAATAATAATTTATTTATTTCCTGGTATATTTGATTCAGCCAGCATGAGGGTGGTATTTAGCACTCTCTGCACCTTGGTTATACAGCCATGTTTTTTTCTATTTACCTTGATTATGTTTATCATCCAAATGGTTAATTAAAACTTCGGTCACTTGTATCCTAGGAGCAATGTCAAGGAGACTGTACTGCTCTGCTACAGATTTTAAATATCTGTCTGACATAGATTTAGTTGTAATAGTTTTTTTTTTTTTTTGTGCACAGCATAAACACACATTGTCCTAACCCAGTTTCCAAGTACTGATTGGGATTTTGTTTATTATGTCTGACCCCTTTGAGTGTATTTATTGATTTGGTGTCTGACAGAATACTCTTCCAATGGTCTTTCCATTCTCATATTCTCTTATGCACACTTCTTTTTGTCTCTGAACAGAGTCATATGGCAGCTCTGGCTAATGTCATCTGTTGAACGTCTCTCAATACAAGAACTCTCTATCTAAATCAAGTATGCTCTAAACATGTCTGAGAGTGACCACATTATCTTGGTGACTCCAAACTCCAAACTTTTCTAGTGCTGCAGTTAAGACTAGCAGTGATGCCGTCAAAAAGGGACAAAGAGGGAAAGATAAAGGTTATCCAACTCCCTGAAGATTGCAGGGGAATGTACTGGAATTAGAGGTTACCATGGCAACACTGATGGGCTACAGAACCAACAATAAAATAAATCTCTGCAAACAAGTTGATTTTGTAATGAATGTATTTATGTTCCTTTATACTGTAATTTAGTATAGGATGATATTAATATAGTTGATCAGGAATTAGTTAAACATCAAGTGCAATATTTAACCCACAGGTAAACTGACTTAAAAAAAAAAAAAAAAAGATCCCAATATGATATCTTTAGCAACACAAACGAAAAACTATTCAGAGTTTAGTTATTGTTGCATACCATGGTTGCTATTACTATTGCTCATACTTGGGTTTAGTAATCCTCAGTATTAACTTTTACATGTAACTCCTCATTTGGTGCTTTAAATTGTCAAGCTTGTTGTGGAGAGATGTGGTGTTTCTTTCAAAAGCTATTGGACTTATCTAGTGACTCGGGCTGGACTCTGTTGACTTAGGCTAGTCACCAACCACATGCAACAAGCTAAAAAACACCCAAAACACCTTAGAAACCAAATAGCAATGGTGGTTGCATGGAGGCGCTGGCAAGTATCACTCACATTCTGTTTAGAAAGAGTAAAAATGTTGCTCTATGGTATAGCAAAACAGAGCAGTAATGATTATAATAATGATCAGAGAAAGGTCTGTACATGTGGTGGAGGCGGGAAGGCGAGAGATTAACGGAGAGCTTGTGACAGAGAGAAAGGGTGGGAGAAACTGAGGCAATTGAGAGTATTGTGGTAATGTCTAGACCTTGTTATAATCACCTCATAGGAGGTGTTATGCAACCAAAATAATCATTTCCTGCAGGGCTCTGAATCATTCTATCCGTTCACATCCGAGGGGTTCGATTTGCACTGCTCATGAGCCCAGATTCATGCAGTTCTTGGCACTGACAGGAAATAAGAGTGGAATGACTTTTCTGTTGACTTGAAGTGTTTTGAATTAAACCCAGTTATTATGCAACTCTTCCAAGAAATATCAAAGTGTTCTGTCATCTCTCGAGAAAAGGTGGCATATATCTGCACTAATATTTGTTAGTTTTTTAGTAGAGTTTTTTTTTTCCTTTTTTATTTCTCATTCATGTTTTTGTTTGCTAACTTTAAGAATTGTTAGAGGTTCAGAAATGCTCCTAAGAGATGCTAACGGCTATCTCTTAGCCTAAATGATTATGCTAGCAATACTTCCATTAATGTTGTAAAAAAAAGAGACATGCTTCATAATCCTCATCTACTTATGCATATGTTTGCTGAACTATTACAGACCAATAAAGTTAGCAGGATGCTGTGGAGGTGTTTGTTAGCTTAGCATTGTGTTATGGATATATCCGTTGACAATGACGAGCTCCCATGAGCTGAATACCTTCAGCTGGACAGCTGGAGTTTAACATGTATAAAATGGAAAAGCACAATGTCTCTTCCATCAACAGAAAACCTGTGTGCTAATGTCACAATCGGCCATGTGTTCCTGGAGATTGACAAGTCTGTGTCTTTTTGTGTCATCGTGAATCTAACCACCAAACGACATTCAAGCCATGTTCACAGTGCCACTTCATTTAAGTCCACAAATCTCCATAACCACATGTAGTTTTAAATGGTTTGGATCCAGTCAGATTAGCATGATGCTAGCTTGTTTTACATGGAGTGTGTCTCACATTAATCTGTTTAACTGTTTAGTTGTCCTGCCACCCCGTGGGGCTGAGATCAACCTTGTCCCCAACAGCTTAGCTACTAAATATTCCAAAACAAAGCTTGACCAGCTTTATCATTTTAAAGACCCCTTGGAAATTGTTTAACAAGTGCTGTACATATTTCCTATTGAAATATGATGTCAAACAAGTTTGGAAGTAAAGGCATACTGAAGAGGTTACATCTCAGCCATAAACCTATGCATTTGTAAATTGGTTACAGGTGGTATAAGGGGACATTTGGATTCTAGAGAACATATTATTAGACACAAATATGTAGTGCAGGATTAGTCGTAAACATTTGTTTTTCAGAAAGAGAAATTCTGTCCATTTGAAATGTGCACATCTGATTAAAATTAATTTAGTCAACTTTTAGGAGTACTCTACAATATTAGATGATCTCAAAGTTAGAAGACATGAGCTAAAAGCTACAAAACTACAATTTTGATTTCATGACGAACTACCATTTCGATATCATGATGGGGTCTATAAGCTGGTATGAACCGGTTTATTTATGTATTTATTTTTTTCAGCAGGGACTGTGTACAAGGTTTGAGTGGTGTAGGTAATATTACAATTTTGGAGCACCAGACGAATTTGATTAGATTTTGGTTTGCTCTCGAATAGCCTTGTTAATCTCAGGTGTGTATGTTGCCATGGTGATTGCAGGTTGCTCTCCAGGATGGCGGGCATAAAGGATCAGCAGTTCACTGAAGAGAAACCCCTACTGCCAGAATCTGGGGGACAGGAAACGGAGATGGTGAGTATGTGTGTGAGTGTGTGTGCGTGTAAGCAAGTGTGTGTGTGTGCGTGTGTGGATAAATTGCTAAATATAGTAGACCAGTTAAAAATGGCCCCCTGTTTTTAGGTATGTGTGTATGTATGTGTATGATAAAGGATTTATCTATGATCACCAAACACCACATTTCATCTTAATCCACACATCTGTATTAAGCTAATGTGAATTGAAAAAAAAACATGAAGGGTTTAAGGCCCGTAAAAAAAAAATATCAGTTAAAAAATTGGGAAATTGGACAATAAGTGATGTACTACTTTTATGCTTTTTTTAGAATTTAAAATAATTAATAAGAGCACAATTAAAAATTGCATTTGAGTGATACTAGTATATCTGAAATCCATTGCTTAATGATGCAGTCTGCTGTAATTCCTATCCCTCATTTGATTAAATCAATGTAGAGAATCAATCAAATGCACTGGGTTGTAAGTTTTTAAGTGCTAAAATTGTGATTTTTTTTTTTCCAGGCCAGGATTTTTTTTAACTCTTAGTAACATGTAACAATAAAGTTATATATGCTCACATTAGCTGATAAGGTGTCATGAACTAGAAATTCAAATGTGTATTTTTACAGCATACGAAACCCCTGAAAAAAAAAAATCTAGGAATTTCTATAACAAATTAATATTTTTCTATTCATGCACAATTCTAGAACATTTTGTCTTTTTGTCAAACTACAGTGTAATCTCTATAGAAAAAAAAATAAAAATTTGCACTAACTAATTTTTGGAAGTCATCAAAGCTTGTTGTGTGGATATTGTGTCCGCTGCTCATTTTCCTACATATCACACAGGACCATTCATGCATATCATAATTTCTTTCTTCAGCTTCTCACTTCCACCACCAAAGTATTGTCCTCCAGTCCTATAGAGGACACTGTCTGCTGTAGTTTGCTGTAATAGTGTTTGTGTCTTTGTGTAACGTGGCAGGCTAAAGGACAGTGTGTGCACGCGCTGCCCTGTGCTACGCCCTCCCCCCCTACGGCTCGCCCCCCAAAACGCTGGCATGCCATCGCCCGACACTGGCTCGGCCTGACGCGCCGTCGGACCAGCGGGTACTTCCCGGTAGGCTGATTACCGCACAGAGCATGTCCACGCCTCCAACTAAAAGATAGTCATTTTTCTCAATTCCTTTGTAACCTTAGCTCTATTAGAAAAGACCAGACAATGTCGAATATTTGCTCTCTTCCCAAGTGTCTTCCTAAAATCTTATTCAGTTCCACATATTCACCTACAGTCTAATACAGTCTAACAGTCTAATTAATTAACATTAGCACAATTTGAACCTGTGTGTTGTTTTTAAATTAAAATTTTATATTATTTGCATATTAATAGTATTAATGCAGTACCTCAGGTACTGCTTAGGCTAATTTCTTTGTACATGATAATAGTATATAAAAACAAACAGCAACGAGTCTAATCAATGAAAGTCAGATCAGTGTACTTTGTACTAAGGACTGCACAACACCACATGAAATCTGATTTTTACAGATTTATTCAACTGATTTTCATTGATTCATTAAGGTTTTTGTTGCATATTTATTGTAACATGACTGTAACGTCAGATGTAATGCTTAGAAATGTCTAAGCGTTACATCTGCAGCCTGGCTTAAATGTGTAAATAGTACAGTAATGGCTCTGAATATGTTGTTGTGATAGGAAGATATCATGATGGAAATGATCTCAGACAATATTCAGTTCTCTGGAGCATTGTGCTAACACCTTTATCATTGCTATGCTAACCTATGTCGATATGCTGGATTCTGAATATGTATCACTTGCAAAATGCCATTGCTTAAGATAGGATTTAAAAAAAAAATCAGCTTTATGTGCTATGTGAACAAAACTTTATATACTACAATGGAGAAGAAAACAAGACATTGTTGTTTACCCGTAAGACTGCCCCCTTTTGCACTTCTGAGGTACTGTATTATAATTTTAACCCTGAAAAAGAGAAAGGAGTGACACCTGCTGGTCCGACATTAAACTGCTTTTGCTGCCAACAGCTTAAACTGCATGCACTAACCTCTTTCTTCATTGGTGTCTTCCTGCTTCTCCTAGTCTGCACAAGAATCACATTATAAGTGATACTTGCTTTGCCAACTGTCTCATGTTTCCTTGCCTTTTCAGAAGAGTAAGATGGATTTTTACGTTGTTTCTGTGGTGATTGTATTATGATACAATTATTTGGCAAGGAGATGTTGTCCTGTTCTCAAGCTGTTCTTTAACAACTGTGTTTTGTACTCATTTCACCTTTTCTCCATAGCACAGTGTGTTCTTAACAGTGTCTTTCCTCATTAATACTGCGGTTGGACCAGCTCAGGCCATCAAAATGCTAACCATTATACTTAAGTACATAATGGAGTTAAACAGGCCTCATATCAGCACTGAAGCAAGCTCACGTTTTTTATTTCCACAAATAGCTACTGATTTGAAGCCAGCTAAGCCACCCACATACTAACCAACCGTGCCTAGTGAACAACAAACAGGGGTGTAAAGTACTTGAGTAATTCTACTTTATTAGTGTATTTGGAATTATTTTGGGGCATGTTTGCTTTATTCAGTTTAAAATGAATAGCTGCACCTTTTCTTTTGAACTGCTTTAAATTCTATTCAGACCTTTACAGAATATATCAGCTCATGATTATGTAAATCTAGATTCCACATCACAGTTTTCTTCTTGAAAATCCAGTCAATTTCAGATTTAATTTCAAATGTTGTTTCTGAATTGAACAATTACATTTAGGAAATGGTTTGCTTTCACTCTAAAAATGGTTTTGGCTGGAAATTTAGACGTTTGAGTATACTGTTGGCAGAGTATCTGTACTTTAGCTTAACTCACATTGTTCTAGAAACAACAGCTCAAGTAAATGTTTCCATCACAGAAACTCTTTCCTCGCTGGCCGAACCTTGCAGAGCGTTGCTCCAATCACTGCTTATTTTATTCTGATAGCATATTAAAACAAATGTGTTTTGTCTTTGATGAATTTGACCTTTTGTGTTCCTGCAGGAAAACTGTGAGACCTTTGTGGCTGAGGGAGATTGGAAGGTACGGTGATTCTTCCTTGTGCATTTTTGATACTGACTTAACATTTACAATTAAACAGCCAGTCCTTGAAGAACTATCAAGTCCTGTCAGATTTAAAATGCCATGTCTGACAAAGCCTCATTATTCATTTTGGTAACACTTTAGTATAGGGTCCAATTCACACTAAGTTGCTTATTGCATGTCTATTATTAACATATTGGCTGTTTATTAGTGCTTATAAAGTACATATAATGCATGACATCCATAATCCTACCCAATACCCTAAACTTAACAAATACCTTATAAACTATTAATAAGCAGCAAATAAGGAGTTAATTGAGGCAAAAGTCATAGTTAATGGTTAGTTAATAGCGAGAATTGGACCCTAAAATAAAGTGTGACCTTAATTTTTTGGCGTTGGATGATTAAAGACTTATTGTTTGTCTTGGTTAGAGAAAGGAATGTGCTAACAATTATAGTTAATGAGAGAGCACGAAAGAGAGAACGAAAAACATGGAGGCACTGCCATGACTTTCTGAGTTTCAATCAATATCCCTTTCAGAGCACTAACAGCAATCTGTAGTACCAGCCTGTTTGTTGGAAATGGTAGTTTAACGGTTTAGAGCTAGTTATAAGACATTTATTTTATTACACCTGTGAATTTTAAATATCTGTTCACATAAATCTCATGGCATTAAAATCTACCCTATTTACATTTGTAATACATGTTTTTAGTCTTAAAGTGCACCAATATAATATAATATAATGCTTTTAGTGTGCTGTAAGAGTTACATTGAATTACAGAGATCAAATTGCAATTGAAGTCAAACTACTGAGGTAAAAGTTGAGGTAAAAGAACTTTATCACCTCAGTTGTGTTGCTGTCTCACGGTTTGCATCCTCTCTTACACCTCTGACAGAAAAAGGACTAAATCACAGAAAGACGATTTTGAATAAAAAAAGTGAGAAATCCAAATAGCAAAGGGGGCTGAAGATGATAGGATTTGTAAGCCACACGCTCATCGAGTGAAAGGTTTTAATTGTGATGGAGAACAGATAATTAAATAGGTTTTCTGCTTGTGCCATATTAAAAAATACAATATTTTTGCAGAACCCAAAATATGTTGCTCTAGGTATAAATCGCTGATATGGCATCGTAAAAAATTCAGCTTCATTCATTCAAAGGCAAATTTTTTACACTATAAAGATGATAGTTAAAGTTAATAAGCCAAACATATTCTGATTCTTTTCAACATGCAACTTATAAATTCACTAAATACATTTTAAATAAAATAATAGATAATAATATGTGAGTACTGTTTATTTGTGTCGAGATGGGCAGTAACTATTTTATAGTAGTAATGCAGCACTCAAGGCTGAACAAAAATCTTGTAAATATGTCTAAAACACATTTTTGTAACTTTTTCTTAAAGATTACAATTAAAATACTATTATATACGTTTATAATTATAATTTAATGGTATGATGTAGTGGGTGGTGTCTGTCCTTTTATGACAATAACAATGCAACTATATTTACACCCATGCAATTGAGAGAGGGAGATCGAGGTTGTGCTTTTAAGCGAGACAGCAAAAGTCAAGTCAGCCACAAAGGGATTAGTCTTCCACGTCCTCAAAGAAAAAATCAAAAACTTACAGGATGCATTTGAGTCAGCATGGTCCTGTTAGACAGAAAATGTTCAAATAGAGGTAGTTTACTACAGAATACAGCACATGCAAATACATCCTCATCTCAAAAGTGGGCCATGTGCCTCGTGTCCATGTCTCAGCACTCCATCATGTGCTCATGTCGGTGCGCACGTACACAGACACTGTCACAAACTCATGCCATGTTGACTGTGATGCTAGAACTATGAAATCTCCTCTGACCTTTGACATGGCCCAATTTCCATCGGTGTTGTGTGTTTGTCTAATAATAATATTTGGATAAATAACTGCATGTGCAGAAGAATTTAAAAGTAATTAAATTGTAAATAATTACACATTTATTCATAGCAAATTGAGGACTGTATCACTGCTAAATTGCAGCAGAATTATAGATGATCTATATTAAAGAACTTCATGAACATGCGGAAGATAAAGATAGCAAATATGGGACAAAAACAGACAGAACATAAAGAGTGACATAAAGCCCAGCCAATAACAGGGAGCCTTTTTTGCAGTCAGCCAATGAGGGGACAGGGGTGGGTTATGAGAGGTTCCGGGGGAGGGGCAGCAGCACTGCAGAACTCCCCTGACCAGAACAAGAAGAGACAAAGAGACGCCGTAGCAACCGCAGCATCTCTCTGGTTGCCTGCATCTGAGTCTAGCTTAGTGTCTTCTCCCTGCTCGTATACACCTTTAAGTAAGCGTACACAATCTGCAAGCAGCCATGCCGGAGTGCTGGGACGGGGTGAGTGGGATATCTGTGATTTACAGAATGCAAATAGCGAGTGCGAGAGACAGAGCTTTTGTTTTGCTACAAATAAACAGCTAAAGGGGTGTTTTATAACAATATGTATGCTATATTATAATTCTTAATTGTTTTGGCTGGTTAAATAAATTGCTATTGATTTGCCTTGTGGTCAGAATTGACTAGACTTGAACTGGTAAATGTGGAACACTTCCATTGCTCATTTACATTATTTGTTCCTTATGGCTAATCGTTCTATAATAATAACATTTTTATTTATTTATTAATGGCAAATTATTATACTCAAAACATCAGAAATAAAACAGCATCCTCTGTAAATGTATAAAATGGTCATAATATTTAATAAATATGTAATTAATAAAAAATAAATTCATAAAACAAAATTCTACAGAGCTAATGAGCGTGACCTACTGATCTGGTAATTGTGGACTAATTACATTGCACATTTTATAAATATTTTATGTTAATCTATGATTATTTGCATTTACAATGGCTAATTGTTGTACTAAAATGTCAAAAACAAAAAACTTAAGTAAAAAAAAAAAAAAATTATTAACAATATAACAAGTAAAAAATAAAAATGTATTTCTACCAAAATAAATAAATAATAAATATTTCATATATTTTACAAGTGTGCTTGTGGTGCTAGAATTGTGTGTTGTGCAGAAGTGTCCAGTCATGTGTGAGGTGACACACTAACACACTGACACGTCTGATGTATCTCTGCAGTAACCTGCAGTGTGTTCAGAAATGTCTGTTTGCTCATGTGGTGCTGATGGCGAGGCTTATGTCTGCAATCTAATAATAAATATCGTCATACAAGGTCAGTTGTGTGACCTTGAGAATTAAAAATGAGCAGAAGAGAATTTTTTTGACAGATTATGGTGAACAGCTTTACTATTTTCTGCCCCATATTTGTATAATATTGTTATATATTGTTATATAATATTGGAATCTAGGTCAAATTTCCTGTTTATCCTGTCAGTGTGTGTGGCATATTATCTCCCTATAAAACAGTGTCAGCTTCCATAAGATTTTATCTCTATCAAAACACAGAGAGACACAAACAATTGTCCTAAACTCACACACAAACACACAAAAACCGTCAAATCTGCTCTGACCCTGCACGATTTTTCCAACATCAAAAACACCAACTGACAGGGGCTTAAAGAAGACTTATTTCCCGTCTCTCTGTGGATCTGCCTTCAGCTCTGAAGTGGGCTGCCTGCGAGGTGTTTGCTACGATTTGTGCATAACGCTGGAAAGCTAGAGATGCTGAAATAATCCTCAGGACAAGACAAACAACGTGCACACATACATCCATCGCTTCTCCGCTTGGAATAAAGTCTGAGACTAAATGTGGGTCAGGTCAGATTAAGATGCCTTTGGAACTGGCAATTAAAAGAGTGTTGCATGACTGGTTTTTAACTCTTGCCGCTCTTGATTAAATCGATTTTTTCTTAACCCAGTGAAAGCAGTCGATTATTCTAAATCAATAATTAATTAAGGTGTAATTAAATGTAAAAGATCATGTAAAAATTTATTCTCACATGTGTTATGTATTAGGTACCATATAGCTAATTAGTACCTTAATATGTTATATTACTATTAGGTATAGTTTTAGCTTGTGTTTAGATAAAACATACAGGTTCTGGTGAAGTGGGCAGTGTTATCCCACTGACAAAAAGTAGCCCAGTTTACTTGAATGCTTCCTAGTAATGGATGAAAATAAGAACAAATAAAATGGTAATATGAAAGTATATATATATATATTTCAGGTCAGTCGTTATTAGGACTAGACCAGCTTGGATCTTTAGAGACTTTACTGAAACCTCTTTTTTTTTCCTTTTCCTTTTTTTTTTTTTTGTAGGAACATGACATTGAAACCCCTTATGGGATGCTGCACGTAGTGATCCGTGGGGCTCCCAAGGGCAACAAGCCAGCTATCCTGACCTACCATGATGTTGGGCTCAACCGTAAGTAAACAGAGTTGTATGTGTGTGTCTATGTGTGTTTGTGTACCAAGGTGAACTACACCCACGCTGCTCTCCAATACCCTAAGCAACCCAAATCACACGATTTCAATCTTGATAGACCATCTGTCTCCAAGCAATGACCTGGAGTTAATTTCCCCATCTTCACCACCAACAAGAAATGGTTGTGTGTAAGTGTGTGTACTTTTGCATGTGTGCATGTTCAAATGCCCTCTGGAAGGGATGAGCGTGGGCTGCGATCAGAGCTGTAATTTGGATGCCAGCTGACTGCGGTTCATCAGTTCTGATAACAGATTACATGCAGTGTGAGACCAAGCTGATCTCAGGTGGCAGGTGATCTCAGCGCCACATATGTGGGAAAGCTTAAGCACCTGTTTTTTTAAAGTATACAAAAATACTAGTTATCATAAAAGAGAAACACAATTATGGCTTGGAGATTAGTAGTACAAACTAGCTTACATTTTTGTATTTTATAGTAATATGTATGTATGTATTTATATTATATAGATTTATAATACTTACTTTATTTACAAACATGGTGAGTAGTAGTACATACTAGTTTGATCTTGAGCTTAATCTCATTATTTATATATATATTTAAATAAACTGCATATATTCTTCTCATCACTCACAGCTTGCTTTTCCTGCTCCTCTTTTCTCCAGTCTCTCCTCATCCCTCTCTCTATCCATTATTTGTTATCTAGTCCTGTGGTGTATTATTGTCTATCTGTTCTTATTCCTATGCAGTGCATGCTCATGCATGAGAGAGAAATATAGGTCACAAAAACATACCCATCATGCAGTAATGGGGAGGGGAGCGAGCAAGGTCAGCACTGCGGCATAGAGTAACTCTAACTCTTCTCTCCGCTGCGGATAAATCTATTAGTATGCATGGCCATCCTCTATCACAAAACATGACTCAGTGAGAGAGAGAGAGAGAGAGAGAGAGTGACATAGGAAACACTGGCCTATATAAAAAAATTTAAAGTGAGCAATACAGCCGAGGGGAAATGTGAAAAAATTGGGTCATTATGGTAAAGAAGCTTGGATATGATTCATGCAAAAATGCAGCACCTTTAAAACTACAAGTCTTTTTTGGTACAAGGCCATGAGAAAAGTCATTTTTTATTTGATTTGATTTTCTGCAGACTTATAATACAGCACACAAGTTATGTGGGTGACTTCCAATATTTCTACTTTTCTGCTCCACAGAATAGGTAACAGCATATGGGTTTGGAGCGGCATAAGGACGAGTCGGCGTTTTGGGGCGATCTTTTTCTTTAAATAACTTGAAGACCTGCCAAAACACCATTTGATGGTGATTATGGAGATGGCACGATCTAAAACGAGTTATTAGTGCCGCTTGGGTAGTTAGCTAGAACACTGAAGTTGTTTTGCTTCTTCATTTCATGCTCTAAGTAGGCCAATGATTCGGGAATGAGAGATGAGAGGACAGAGAACACGATTTACAGAAGTGGCCCATATTTGAACTATTCTTTTATAATCAGAAAGGTTATATAATGCATGATATTACGAAATGGGATCCAATAGAATCTGGGATAACAATGTATTATATATGGTTGTTAGAAAAGCACCATGTAAATACCACTAACACAGTATAAAACATCATCCTTTACTATATGATATCATTTTACCAAAGGAATAGCACAATATGTTTTCATTTTTACAATGTCTTGCGCTCTTTCTCTGAGCAGACAAGCTGTGCTTCAACACGTTCTTCCACAATGAAGACATGCAGGAGATCACTAAACATTTTGTGGTGTGCCACGTGGATGCCCCGGGCCAGCACATTGGTGCCCCCCAGATGCCTCAAGGGTATGATTAATGCACACATGAGTATTTGCCATTTTCCATTATATGTTTGTTTTTTCAGCAGGGTATGTATGTAGAGTCAGTCGATCATTATAGCACAATTTTATAGCTACAACTGTATTGTGATGTAGCATAATAATGTACTGCACTTATGCACTTATGGCTATTCACCAAATAAATTATTACGTTGCTATATATAAAATATTGGGATTATTTTGTAATCTTCCCTGTATATCATCTTAAAGCTTCCGCTAAGAAGAAATAGTACATTTCAATGTACAAACGAGCGCTGCATATTACAGTAAAATTAATAATGAAGTCCTCTGAGTGGATTTTTACTACAGCCGATTACTGAAACACTAGATGGCGCTAGATGTGTTTGGATTAAACAAAAGCACGCGGGTCTGATGAAAGTAGCACCGGTTTCAGTTACGAAAGAGCGGACTGATATAAACATTTCTGTGTAATAACTACTAGAAGGCGAATATTTAAACGTTGAACGCCGTGATTGACCAATCAGAATAAAGTATTGCGGAGAGCCATGTAAAAACTTATTTATACATTTAAATTTATAATATTTTCTGATCTTGTTGTTCCTAGATATCAGTATCCAACCATGGACCAGCTAGCTGGGATGCTTCCGAGTGTGGTGCAACACTTTGGGTGAGTGTGGTCAGATTATAATAAAAATTATGAGCTCTAATAATAATGTAATGTGATGATAATCCATTCCTTTCCTAGCTTCAAGAGCATTGTTGGAATTGGAGTCGGGGCTGGTGCCTACATCCTCGCCAAATTTGCGGTTAGTAAAACTCAGCTTTTTACTGTATCTTAGTCATGTTTTTTTTAGGTTGCATTCAATACAATTCAGTTGTGCTCTCCACTTGTAGCTGATTTTCCCTGATCTTGTGGAGGGTCTGGTTCTACTCAACATTGATCCCAATGGGAAGGGATGGATCGACTGGGCCACAACAAAATTGTCAGGACTCACCAGTACTTTACCAGACACTGTCCTCGCCCATCTCTTCAGCCAGGTGCAATATTAATCTACATTACTTATGTTTCACTGAGGATACAGTATATAGCCACGTTTAAACATACATTTCAAGGCTTAAAATGTTGTTTAATGTAAAAAATATTTATTTACCGTATTTTCCGAACTATAAGTCACACTTTTTTTTCATAGTTTGGCTGGTCCTGCGACTTATAGTCAGGTGCGACTTTTTTATCGAAATTAATTTGACATGAACCAAGAGAAATGAACAGAGAGAAATGAACCAAGAGAAAACATTACCTTCTACAGCCGCGAGAGGGCGCTCTATGCTGCTCAGTGCTACTGTGGTCTACACTGAAGACATAGAGCGCCCTCTCGTGGCTGTAGACAGTAATGTTTTCTCTCGGTTCTAAATAAATGCGACTTATAGTCCAGTGCGACTTATATATGTTTTTTTCCTCGTCATGACGTATTTTTGGACTGATGCGACTTATACTCAGGTGCGACTTATAGTCCGAAAAATACGGTATTTTGAAAATAATAATAAAAAAGTGATTTTCAATTGAAATTGAATTCTCAAGCAAAATATTTAGCTAATATAACATTCGCTGCATTATAGGAAGAGCTTATGAGCAACACAGAAGTGGTTCAGACTTACCGTCAACAGATCAACAACACCATCAACCAGTTCAACCTACAGCTCTTCTGGAACATGTATAACAGGTAACCGCCCACTACCTCATTAATATATAAAGAGTCGTGCATAATGTATGAGTAGAATATTCTGTAAAAAAAAAATAAATAATAAGGATTAACATTTTTTTCTACAGCCGCAGGGATTTGGAAATGAACCGCAGTGGATCTGTGCTAAATGCTAAGACCCTGAGGTGAGAACTAAGTTAATTAGAATTATTCAGATATGCCTGTGAAATAATACTGAATTCTAAAAGCTCAATCTTGCAGGTGCCCGGTCATGCTGGTCGTTGGAGACAATGCTCCGGCCGAGGAAGGCGTGGTGAGTTTTTAATAAGAGACTTATTTGATCATGTTTTTCCCTACCCTTCTCATTTTTTATTCCTCTTACCAAACTTTTCTCTTCTTTCTGTCATAAACTAATCTAATATATCCCACACTTGAATGTTTTTTGTCATTCAGAGACAGGTCTGTCTGCTCTGAATTTTGTTCTTTTTCTTCCTTCCTCCGGGTTGTCTCACGGGAGCAGATGGCACTGGCCCTGGGGTTGATCACGGCCCTTTAATCTAACATATGAAAGCTGGGTCAGTGCCCCATCACATCTAATCAGACACACAGGGCGAGAGATGAGGAGAAAGATTGACATGACGAAGGAGAGTAAGAGATAGAAAAGAGCAAGAGATGGATTTGAGTAATTTAGGGCAAGAGGAGGAAGATGAAAAAGGGGGGAGCAGAGGAAATAACAGAAGGATTTGGTAGAGATTAGTGTGAAAAATAAAAATAAATGAAGCAAAATCATGGAAAATTAAGTGATTTTGAACAGAAGGAGAGATTAGAAAAGAAAATATGACTCTAGTGAAACCTACTAATTCTAGATTATTATAATATATTCCCCTTTTTAGAATAATATTAACAAAAGTTACATAACTTGACCGCTTTCCTTCAATACTGAACATATATATATATATATATATATATATATATATATATATATATATATATATATATATATACACAGTATATATGGGGAAATATGTGTTCTCAGCATCAGTATCACATCCATTGACTAATGCAGACACTTGTAGTGAGAGTTTTCATTAGAATTGTGAACATGTTAGAAAGAGGGAACCTGTCCCATTCTGAAAGTGTCTGTGGTAGTCCAAACAGAGCCCGCAGGCGAATGCGTCTGTGCAGCTGTCTTTCTTTAGCACTGGAATATGACTCATCTCTGCAGTACTGCAGTAACTGGGTCAGACCTCAAACACACGCACACACAGACACACACACTCTCCTCCCTCCATCACACCACCCATCTTACCGCCCTTCATTCAATCCCTACTGAAGAACTTGTTTAATCTTCTCCATTTTCTCCATTGTTCTGCTCTGTAAATGCCCTGACAGATATGTAAATGTGTCAAATACAGCATAAATGTTTTCTACTCCTAGGTTGAGTGCAACTCCAAACTGGATCCAACCAACACCACATTCCTAAAGGCAAGTGAACAGACATGCTGAAGAAATACAGGCCAAACCTAGACCATTTTGGCACATAAAATTTCAGAAAAACTCTTTCACTCTTTATTTGATTTGTTTCAGATGGCTGATTCAGGTGGAATGCCTCAAATTACACAGGTGAGAGTGCTTGACGTGTCTGATCTCAGATCAGTCTGTGATAGTATTACAGTGGTAAATACAATTAAAATATTTGATTTTAAGGACATTTGGATCTCATTTGTACAAAATGCAATTTTGGTATTGTGTTCGGATACGCAATACCAAAATTGCATATTGTACAAATTAGATCCAAATCTCCTTAAAATCAAATATTTTAATTTATGGATGGATACATTTATGCATTTAGCAGACTCTTTTATCCAAAGCAACTTACAGTGCATTCAGGCTAACATTTTTTACCTAACATGTGTTCCCTGGGAATCAAACCCACAACCTTGCGCTGCTAATGCAATGCTCTACCACCTGAACACTAATAATAATAAAAATAATTAATAATTAGTAATATCCAAGAACTGAAGTTAAAGCTTGTCAAACGCTTGTTTCAGTGTTTGATTTGTAAATACTAAAAACAATTTGTTTTAAAAAGTCTTGATCATCATTTCTTTCTCTTTCTTTTTTTTCTCTCAATTAAACTATTAAACTATGTTTTGAATCCTGCAGCCTGGAAAACTCTCCGAGGCTTTCAAATACTTCCTGCAGGGGATGGGTTACAGTAAGTCTAATTTATTTCATATTATTTTGAACATCAGTGTATTTATTAACAATTAGAAATGTTTCTGGGTAAAACAGAACCCCAGATCAGTTAAATGGAAGATTCTTTCTCTGCCATAGTAAACTGATCGAGTATGATCAGTCTGTCCTTTCTCCCATGCGTGTCTGTTTCCCATGATGAGATAGTTGTGAGTGTTTGCAAGCAAATAAGTGTGTGTGTGGAGGTGATGTATTTGGTATAATCTGTACTCTATGTGTATTTTCCTGCCCCTTCTCAGTTGCTTATATGAAGGATCGGAGAATGAGTGGGGGGCCAGGTACTTCCTGCTTCCTGTTCACGCCTGCCCTCTTCCTCATTTAAATTCTACATTTAGTTTTCTAATCCCTTTTTCGGCCTTGTTTAATTTCTGTATTGATCCTTCCCAGACTGATATTCCCATCCATTCATTATTTACCTCTGAAGGAAAAATGTGCTTTGAATGTGCTCTCGTGTTCTCTGCATGGCAGTCATTCGAAGTTGAACCATTAAAAAACATGGCATGAAATGCAATTTTATTTTTCTTTCTAGCTTAGAATTATTTTAAAACTTGCGGTTTTATGCACTTTTTTCAGAAGCTTCACATTTAAGACAGCACTTGTAGGCTGGAAGGTCTTTTTTATTTGAAATATTGGTTTTTAAATAAATATTTATATATTTTACTTATTTAAATATCTATAATAGTTATATATTTTCATACGATATTTTGTTGTTTTAAAAAAAACTAAGTATCATTGGAACAATTGTCAATTCAATGACAGTATTTTTTATTTGTGTACTGTAAGTACAATGTTTTTCTTTTTTCTTTTTTTTTTACTTTTTTGTGCTTAACAAGAGGAAAAAATCTAATGGAGTAAGGGAAAATAATTCTTATTTCTACATACTTAAACTTAATTTTACTTACATCTTTCGTATTTAAGTATGTTTCGATTTTTTTTTTAATACTATGAAACAAGAAAATACTGATTGAGAGAATTCTGTATTTGAAGTGGAACGTTATCAGGTTGAGGCCGAATTTTTTTTTTTTTCGACAAAACGTTCAAGCATGTCATCCCTGCCTCCTCTGCAACACATCATGCAGCCCGGACGAATTTCCCTGTGGACGTGGAACGACTATTCATCTCCGTCTCTCTTTCTCCCTTTTTTCCTCAGTGCCCTCGGCTAGTATGACTCGTCTTGCTCGCTCGCGAACGGCCTCTCTGACCAGCGGCGGCTCCGTGGATGGTTCTCGCAGCCGCGCGTGCACGCACTCAGATAGCAGTGAGGGCGTCGGGCAGGTCAGCCACACCATGGAAGTGTCCTGCTGAACCCATGTGCACTGTCTCACATGCAAACATTTAGAGAGACGTGGCATGGATAGAGGGCGTGAGAAGAATGGAGGTCTCATATTGCTTTCATTCTTTCATTCTTAGCCATTTTATATGTCCTTCTCTCTCCGTTTTATCAGTGTTAGCCATCTTAAAGGAACAGTTGACTCAAAAATGATTTTTTTTTAATGAAAATATAACTATTTCATCTAGATGTCTTTAGAAACCTGTATGACTTAATTTATTTTGCAGAACACAAAATGAGATAGTCCAAGGAGCTATTTTCCATATAATGAAAGTGAATGGTGACCACAACTAAATTTCATTGAATAACAACCTTTTTTTCTGTGTACTGGCTTCAGAAGCCCATTCACTTCCACTGTATGGAAGAGAGCAGCTTGAACCTTCTGCTGAACATATGCTTTTGTGGTCCACAGAAGAAATAAAGCCATACAGGTTGAGAATAACCTCAGTTTGAGGTTTCATTTTTGAGCTGAACTATTCCTTTAACCATTAAAATGAAGACTTGCTGTCCTTTTCACCCTTCAAGACAGTGTTTGGTTTCCCCACAACTTTGTAACATGGTTACTTATCGCTCTACATGTCAGTATTCCTGCACCCTTTGCTTGCTGTCTCTGGCCTTCACCTCCTAAGACAAAACTACACGTCCCATAGGCCCCTGCTCTCACTCATTCCTGTCCTGTGACAGTCTTTGAGGAGAAACTGATGGATTGTGTCGCAGGTAAAAGGGATTGGTCTTGAGAAACAGCATGAAACAAAGCAAAAGAAAGAATTCTGAAACCAGAGAGCAATTTATAAGTAACATTTATAGCTCTCCCTCTCAATTTACAAAGCCACTGTATAGTCGAAAAGGAGGGAAATCTCCAGTAAACAGTCGCTCTCGGCTAATCATCTCAGCTCATTTAGTCACTTGAAGTGTATTTTTCGCCACAAACTGTAAAAAATAAATAAATCACCTTTTAATTTATTTTTTTTTTACGTTTTTTTGTTATTATTATTTGATACCATGATTGGTTTTCTAATTTTAAATGTCATTTAAAGCACGAAAAACATTTAAAAAATGTTTTCCTCCATTAGAGTTGGACCGCTGACTTGCCTTAAATAGTATTTTGTCATGTTAGAATGCTTAATTTTGCCATTCCTTTCATATTAAGCACTAATATGATCGACCACACTTTCAAATCAAGTCTCATTTCATTAAATACTACATGCCTAGGACCCTTTTAGTGTGCTCTCGCTGTCATATGAAAGTGGCTTTGTCTGGGATCGGTTCTGTACGGTCTCCATTTTATAGACAATCAGCATCTGACCCAAACCAAAGCGGAACCGTAGACTGAGGCGGAGCCTGTGTGATAGAGTTTGCCCTCAAGGCCTCACTTCCCTTACAGCACCCAGCCCCGCACCAAGAATATACCAAAGCTACTGATTAAAAAAATGCACACATTACATTTCCCAATGAGGGCTGGGCTCTGCAAGGTAACAGAGCTTTTGTATGTACACACACACACACACACACACACACACAATTCATGTACTCACATGCAACTTGCATAAAAAATGATACTGAAAGAGTAATATGCATTAGAATCATATTCAGTGCATGCTTATTTGATAATTTAATGTAGATCTGTGGATTCGCATTTAGTTATTATTATTTTTTAATGGACTCATGTCAAATTTCCACATTTTCTCCATCGTTTGGTCAATTTCTAAAGTGCTAAATGACAAATACAACAAACGTATATTTTTTGTTCTCACATTCACTTTCCGTTTTATTAGAAATGCATAGCAGCAGCCACGGTAATATAACAAAAAGTGTAGTGTTATGAAAAAAATTGCTAGATTTGCAATGTTAATTATTGTTGATTTATGTGCACAAACTGCCCAAAATTATTGGAGAAAACCCCAACCTAAACAATTGCACGCATGAAAGTAGTGAATGAACAAATGAGCAAAAAAAAACAAACGACTGAGCAAATTAATGAACGAATGCACAAATGATTTGAATCAAGTGAGATGAGCTGAGATCTGATTGGCCGACGCAGCAAACATGGAACTTACGAGGGCGGAGCTACCGCTGGCTTTCAATTCCAGACTCACGTTTTTCTGTCTTACTGAATGTCCGTTTTTCTGCTGCTTCCTAGAACAGGAAGTGCATAATTACGGCTTCTCGGGGGTGTTTCCTTTGTGTTTGTCTGTAAGGGGCGGGGCTTTCTGGAGCATGATGCTCCAAGCTCGGAATGTAGGGCAAATCCCATCCCCAAACAAACCCAACCCCCAAAACACAAGGTGCCCCTCCCCTCACAGACACTTCCAGTCGCCCCTAAAGGGCTATCGACCCAGGCAACGCATCGTGATCAACCTCACTCCGTGCAAAGCTGGGCGCAGTACTGTAGATACTGTAAAAAGAGAAAGAAGAATGTGTGATACGGAATAAACGGTGAATGTGAAAGAGAAGAGAGGGAGAGGAGGAACAAAAGGACACGTGGTGGGTGTTTAAAGCGGGTGGGTGAAAGTCAAATGCAAAATATCAATGGGTTTCCTTCTAAAGACTGAATGGACAAAGACACGTTCTTCCCCAGTTTTGATTTGCATGAGTTTTGATAATGCAACCATGTGTTTGTGTCGTTTTTCTTGATTTCCTGTCTGAAGTATGCAGTCGTCAGCTCTTATTAAAAGATCAAGAGCATGCCCACCCTTGTCCACCTGATCCCTGATTTCTGCCTGGGGGCCCTGAATGTATTATGTCCTTTGGAAGTGCTGTAGAGTATTGTCAATGTGGCCCCATATCACCTTTTCTTAAATCAGGGCTCACACCAGTTTGACCTGCCACACCTGCCTTTCCTTGCACCCTTTCCCTTCTCAGTCTATGTTCTCTGCTGTAGATATTTGCTGTTTTTAGGGCATAAATCTAAAAATAGGTCCGTACCACTAGCCTTGTTATGTGGAACTGTTATACTTTGGATTTCCCATGAGTTCCTCTTTTTATAATACTGTAGTTCTTATTTAACCATGTGTTGCATCTATTCTTGTGAGGATTCAATGAGTATTGTTATTATGAATATGATTACAATTGTTACGATTAGCCATTGTTTTATATTAAGCAATAAGTTGTTTCGTGTTTATTTTTTTGGATGGGGGCTGGTTGTTCCAAATCTGTCTAAAGATACAGTAAGAGTCACTCTTAACCTGCTTTACCATAAGAAAACTATTAGAACAAATGTGTTTATGAATATGTACTATCTATTTACAAGCTGTCACAGTCTGTGTACTAAAAAAACTGAATGTGCAACAAATAAAAATGGATATACAAAACATAAAGGACCTTTGTTTTGTTTTCTTGCAGATTAATTGGCATCAACACCCACTGAAAACATATATATATATATATATATATATGTATAAATGAAAGTTGTTTTTATGGAGCCCCTTTTTTGCCACATAAGAATCAAAATAATGCTTTGGTAAATCATAACTATCACCACATTTATGACATAGTCATATGATATAAAAAATCATTATGAGATAAAAAGCTCAAATTGAGGTTATCATAGTTAGGTTATAAATCATGTCAAAGCATAGTCATAAATTATGACAAAACATAATTATGAAAGAATAAAACTGAAATTGAGATAAAAAGTCAAAATTGTTTAAGCCATGAGGGAAAAAAGTTAAAATTAGAATAAATTTCTTTTTTTTACCTGTTAAATGCATAAATGAAAGTAAAACAATATGTATAGTAGTAATCCAGCACACTCATTTTTCAAACTTGCTGTAATTTATTTCAAGAAATGAAGTTTGCGATAGATTCGTGAATTTCTTCACCTCACATAACAAAGCTAAGCATTTAAAGACGTATCCAAAGTGAGAAAAATGAAAAGGCTGCATTTCAATTCACATACTTCTATAAAGTAAAAATACAGGAAAGTACAGAATTTTGAATGTACTGAATGGCAAGATAGGTTATAAGTAATCATATGTGTACAACAACATTTTATAAAATTGTGTCTTGTAAATTTTATAAACAACAACAATACATTAGCAACTAGTAGAATACACACTTAAATGCTATCTACTGTTACTGTCTGGGTTTTATTTTTATTTTTTTTGCCATAAGACAAATAATTCTAATCTTGCATACTATACAGTACAGACAGAAAGTGAAAGAGGAAGCAGCCATATTTTCATGTATCGAATTAAGACTTACTGAAAGTTGAGCTCATAACTTAAAATATAGGCGTCACTGAAGACATACAGCAAATTATCTCTGGGGTCATAGTTAACAGACTGAAAATTAGTCTGCATCTTCTTGATATTTATTTTCAAATCATAGCGCTCTTCTTTTGTTTGGGTGTCATAGGAGTAAAAGATCTGTTCTGTTTCTTTATCCACGTAACGAGTAGCATAAAGCACGCCGCACACCATGAAGGTGTTTGAAGCACTCAATTTGTACAAAGTGGTTTTCCAAGTTTGGCCCACAACTGGTGGGCTACTAGTCTCGATTTTACTGATAACCACATTTCCGTAGTTGCTTGTAGTTGCATATATAACATAAACACCAGATTCATCTGTGGCAAAATCCATATCAGTATAGATGTATGCTGTGCTGAAGTATCCGAATGGATTCTTGTTGTTGTAACCTGTATCACTTGGTAAAGCCACAGTACTGACAGCACGAGTCGTCATGTTGAACTTACAGACAGAGTATGTGTTGTAACAGTTATAGTAGAGCGCATTGGCGTACATGACCATGTTTGGCCCCTGAATTGTGTTTGTTGTGGGATTGGAGTTTGATATTAATGTATCTGTTGCTCCTATACCTAATAAAAGAGTACTCAAGGTGCCGAACTGTTTGACATAGTAGCCATATACGTTACTACTTGTTAGCACCACCAGCCAGTATTTGTTCTCGTCTCCTGGAGCAGGATTTGCATCTCGACCCCAAGCACCATAAGTGTAAGACGTGCTGTGTACTGTGAGGGAATACGTTCTAGGTCCCACCACATTTGCTATTTGACCCAGACCACAGCGTTCTGAAAACACAGAAGAAAAGTATTTATTCTGATAAATAATGAAAATGCCCAGTTAGCTTGAGTTAAACGACTATTGAGGTCTTTAGCTTACTTGGGGGAACTGTAGGAGGTTGTGGTGTAGCCTTGAGTTCATTTTTGCACTGTTCCAGGTCCCTCTTAACGCGCTTGTTCTCCCGATCTTTCTTTATCACCTGCATGCTGTCAAACTTCTCCAGCTCCACCATTGTGTTCTTCATATCGTCCAGCTTTAATACAAATATCACTTAAATTTTTCCTTTATGCATTTAGCAGACACTCTTATCCAAAGCGACTTACAGTACATTCAGGATAAAAATTATTACCTAACGAGTTCAATGGGAATCGAACCCACAACCTTCCCCGCCAATGCAATGCCCTACCACTTGAGCCACATGAACACTTATACTTATCATATTAAATATATTTACTAATTACAATAATACTGTAAGTTCTGTTTTGTACAACAACTCACCTGAACTGCAGTCTGTGCACCTAGTTGATGGTAATCACCGGTGGACTTGTTAAGTTTGTTGAGGAGGTCCTGAATTTCGGCAAACTCTAACTCAATGATGCGAAAAGACACAGCCGCATACAGATTCTTGTCATCCTCCTTTTCCAGCAAGACCACGGTCTCCTCTAGTTGCTTGATACGTTGTTGTAGACCCAACAGAAGTCTGTCTAATTCTGTAATCTACAGATATTTACATTAACATTATTAATCTAATTTGATTTCAAATGTAAATAATGTAATTTAAAAAAAAAATGAAATTTAAATTAGAAGAAAAAAAAAAAAAAACCTTTTCTGAAGTGATGGTCTCAATGCATTGGGCAGAAGTGGTCTCTACTTTTGTTAGTTTGGCCTCTGGGAAAGCAGGATCTGAATTTTTTAGATCGCACACACAGTCTTTCCCTCTCACTGACTGTGAAGAACAAATCATGGGAAATTAAATTGTATACAGCCTGTGCCCGGACAGAAATAAAGTGTCACTAATTATTCATTGTAAAAGGATTTAATTTTTCCTACCTGAAAGAAAACGAGAGGGATGGTGGCCATCAAAATGAATATATTAGACCGACTCATGTCTGAAGGCAGAGAGGGGTGCCTGTATCCTCAGAACAAACTACTTTGTGCGACAGAAACCGAGTTTTAAAGCTAAATCATTATGGTGAAATATCTGATAAAAACCGAGACAGATTTCTTAATTTCTTTTGGGTGACTCTTTGCAATCTTCGCCTTATCTCTGTAGACACCTTTGGATGGTCCATGAGCAATGGAAAATTGTATTGCTTATTAGCTGCGTTTTCGACATTAGTTTTGCCTCACTGTCTGACCACAATTATTATTAGTTTTTTCTTTTGTTATACTTTATATAGTGTTTGCTAAAGCAGAACATTTAGGCTTTTGGGTCATTTGCTCATCATGCTGTCGTACCTGCTGGTCCTCGCAGTCCTAGTAAGTCCCATCTTTGACCTATTCTGGATTTCTTTAATGTCTTAAATTTAGTTTTTTAATTGGAATTAAATTACTTTGCATTTATAGTTATTTACATTATTTTTCTACAATATATATGCCGAATTGTTATTGTTCAATTACATTTCTATATGTTTATTATGTTTAATTGAATGTAATGATTGTAGATATTGCTGTGGTCATATAATAGATCACTTTTTTTTTCTCCCGAAAGCATAAATAAAGGTAACAGTCATCGATATAATTTATCTACTACGATACGAGGTAGTAATAATGTATTAAAAATTTAACTCGTGCATTACAAGTCATCATACTATTGTTTCAATGTAATTAAAAACAGTTATTCAGTAAATGGCAGAATTGTGTCCACTGTAATTAGGTGTAGTAAATGTGTTTGTGTGTGTAAATCAGGTGACTGTGGATGCTCAGATAATTAAAGGGGAACAGAAGGATGATTCCTGCGTGTGTAAATTAAGCAGCTCTATCTGGGGTTTTCCTACGGCGAAGTTTGAGGCAGCTCAAAACAAACTCCAGACCTGTGAGGAAAACCTTATTGAGTTTCGTAAGAAGGTGAGATTCTTCAAACTGGTGTTAGATTCATTTCTAAAAGAAATGAATGGTAATGACCTCATTTGCTGTGGGACTTTCAGATACAGGCAAGTAATGTACAAATGCCTAAGTTAGAGCTCAGTCTTAAGAACATCAAAACCCGGCTGAAACCGTTCGAGTATCTGGACACAAACGGCCTGTACAACGCTCTTCACCTGCAACAGCTGGTACAGGAACTTGACCAGATGTATTCTACTGCCAGTGATATTCATAAGAAAACCTCCAACAAAGAGATAGAAGGCCTTCTCAAGGAGGTAAATCTTTCTCATAATCCTTCATCAAAAAACAAAAACCTTCTTGAAAAAATATTGGTATTATTTATATAATAGCATTTATTTTGAATTATTTTTATGTTTTGGGTTTTTGTTTTAATTTTGTAATTTTGTTACATGTTTTGTCTTACAATATTTTTAAAAAATATTTCTATTTAGGTTTTTTTATTTATTATTTTTATTATTTATTTATCTCAGTTCATTTCTTGTTTAAAGTTTTTCATGTTATATTTATTTTTTTTATTGCGCTTCATTTCAATAAATGAAAACTATTTTAGTAGTTTGAGTTGACAATAACAAGTCTTCTGAAAAGCCATAAAATGAAAGTTTTGTTTTCAGTGTAAGAAACACTGAAATTTATGTCATTATTCAGTATAATTGCACTGTAAAAAAAAAAAACAACAACAAAAAAAACCTTGAGGTAAATGACTGGAAACACCATTCCCATGATTTAACAGATTTTGCCTTTTTTTAATTATAAGATTTTACTTTAATTTTATGGTTTCTGTTTGGCAGCTGTAACTTTTTTTTTTTTTTTTACACGACTTTTTTTTACAGTGTGCTGTTTTGAATTCATATAAAAAAATTCAAGTGACAGAAAATATATTTTTGATTATGGTTTACTCATCATTTAAGTTATATGTACATATGAAGATGAACTGAAGATGACAACAAACAAACCCCCCCCCCCCCCCAAAAAAAAGAAAAGCAAAAATGTATTTAAATATATGTTGACCATTATATCATATGTGTTCCTCTCAGTTGACTAATGCAAAGAAGGAAGCCCAGGACATGTACAAAGATAATTTCTTCAATCTAGAGACAATGAAATCGAAGCTACTTGACCTCAACAACCGAGTGCAGACCTGTAAAACTATACCTGAAGACTTCAGAAGTAAGTACAGGACTTCCAGTGAGTGGAGAAACATTTTGACATTTACGTTGTGGTCTCATTGGTGCTCTTCAGCAGCCTTGTGAAGTGTGATGGATTTTCATGAAATAGGCAGTAAAATGCTTACCTTAATGTATGACCAATCCATACGATTCCACTTGCAGGCACTTGTCATCAGCGTATCATGTCCAGCATAAGTTCTCCAGTCGTTACCAAACTCAATTCCATGAGCAAGTCCTATATCTCAGGTGCTTGGGGTCGCGATGCGAAGCAGGACAACAAGGAACGCTACTTTGAACACTGTCTGATGAGCGGAAACCAGCTTGGCATCACAATCAGGATCTACAACTCTTACGAAGATTTCATAGCCAGCAAGAACTACAAGGACGAAACGATAGCACCATCATACGGTGACAAAAATGCTGTTCAGGGCTCTGGGACAATATTTTACGACAACACTGTATTTTACCAATGCTACAACAGCATTGAGATCTGCAGCTTCAACATTACCACAAAAGCAACCAAGCGTATGAAACTGGACGGTGCTGAAATCAACAAGTTCCCCTTCTGCTACTACAGCTGCCGTGATTGGACAGACTTCGACCTGGAGGCTGATCAGGACGCCGTGTGGGTGATATACGCCACCGAGGAGAACCACGGAAACATTGTTTTGAGCCGTTTAGACCCGCTGGAGCTCAATATCACTCATACCTGGAAGACGCGTCTCTTCAAGAGGTCCGTCACCAGCACATTTATGGTGTGCGGGGTCCTGTATGCTACACGCTTTGTTAATACTTACCGAGAAGAGGTGTTTTATGCTTTTGATACACTCACTGGTCAAGAGATAAACACTCTTTCTTTGCCTTTTGAGAAGGTTGCTGCTGGAATAGCCAATCTGAACTACAATCCTGTAGACAGGAGGCTTTACATGTATAATGATGGCTATCTTTTAGCATATAACACCTTCAACTGAGGGTCTTTCATACGCAGCTAATACAAAATATGTAACCCAGAAGTCCAAATTTCACAGCATGCATGGTTAAACTAAAGCTTTACGCTATATCATCATGTGATTGTGAGACGTTTGAAGTGCTAAAAGTCAAATGAACCAATTTGTCTACTTTTGCCATTACAATAAATGTGCTTATTCTGCATATCTCTCAGTCTCTTCTTTTAAACTCTTCCCTTTTCTACAACTTTACTAATTACTGTACTGCAAACTCCACAATTTCTTTCAGTACTGTAACATTACAGTTATCAGATTAACAATAACAGATCTTTAAGAGCCAAAATGCAACGTCATAACACTGTACAGCACTCAAAAGTTATTATCCTTTAGATATCACTGATTATTTTGGTTTACTATTTATGAGGTAATAGTTTTATTACAAACTAACGACCTGTAGAGTTTTGATTTGTGCATAAAAAACGTTGGGAAGTGAACCCAACAGAGTGTGCAGAAAAGAAGAAAAGTTCAGAGCTCCATGCTATTATTTATTGCATATGGTAATTAAAAGATCATTTTAAAGTGATAATATTAAACATAAAAATAATGTTATAAAATACTGGACATTAAGAAACATTATGCAAAATGGTAACATCCTGCATTTTACATAGTAATTGCAGTCATGCAACTGACTGAGCATTGAAAAGCTCATTTCAAGTGGCTACGTGTTGCTTGGGAAATTTCACTCTGCATTATTTGACGACCTACACATGTAGCCTAGACAACATTGAACCAAAATGACAGCACTGCATACAAACAACATGGGTGCAGCGTCAGGACCCAATATGATCTACAATACAATGAAAATATGTTTTCACATATTTGTGAACTGCAATAAAATAAGGCTAATATATGAAAAGTTTTTTTTAAATATTACATACAGTAACCCATGTTTGTGTGTGCATTTAATATTTGAAATCTGCATATGTATTTTTAAATCAGCCATTATGTGTTTGCGTCTGTTTTCCAGCACTTACATTCAATTTAATTCGGATTTGATTTCATTAACCAAATTGTGCTTTACATAAAAACACATGCCTTTCCTCCACAAAGCATCACTAGTGATGGGAAAGTACCTTTGAAATTACTGTAAGACAGGAAGTGAACCATGTTTGGTTGAAAACTGGTGGGTTACTAGTCTCGACTTTACTGATAATCACATTTCCGGAGTAGCTTGTAGTCAGATGAATAACAGATGGCAGATTCATCATGATTTGCAAAAGGAAACTTGTTGTTGTAACCTGTATCACTTGGTAAAGCCACAGTACTGACAGCACGAGTCGTCAAGTTGAACTTACAGACGGAGTATGTGTTGTAACAGTTATAGTAGAGCGCATTGGCGTACATGACCATGTTTGGCCCCTGAATTGTGTTTGTTGTGGGATTGGAGCTTGATATGTATGTATCTGTTGGTCCTAAACCTAATAAAAGAGTACTCAAGGTGTTGTACTGGCGGACATAGTGGCCATATACGCTACTACTTGTCAGCACCAACAGCCAGCACTTGTACTCGTCTCCTGGAGCAGGATTTGCATCTCGACCCCAAGCACTGTAAGGGTAGGGGGTGCCTTATTGTGTGATGGAATACGTTCTAGGTCATTTGACCATTTGACCCAAACCACAGCGTTCTGAAAACACAAAAGAAAAACTCAAAAGCCATTATTTGTGAAACACACTCTTCTTATTTCATCACGTTCAACTTCTATAGCAAGTTGGTCTGAAGTGTAACATCTTTTATAATATGGCTCTACTGTATATTCAGCAGCCACTGCCATGTATTCGTGTCGCAGTAACAAGCAGTGCAGGAAAAACTGATATTACTGAAATAAAACTGTATATATATATACTGTATATAACTTTTCTGAAGTGATGTTCCCAGTGCATTTAAAAGAGCTGCTCTCTACTTTTGTCATTTTGTCATCTTTAGGAAACGGAGGATCTAATTTCTTTAGATCACACACACGTTATATCCCTGACGCAGACTGTGATGAACGAATCACAGGGAATTAAATGCTAAATAATTCTCTATAACAATATTTTGGACACAGTACTTGGATAAATAAGGTATCAGTAATAATTGATGTAAATGATGCAATCTTCCTTGTCTGAGAGAAACTTAATGGGATGACAATCAAAATGAATATGTAGGACTGAGTCATCTGTAAAGTTGCAAAAGGACACTAGAACCTTACATAACTTGTGTGGTGTGGCAGCAGAGTTTTAAAGCCATATCATTATGATGAAATAACTGATGAAAGTGGATAGAGAAGACTTCATATCTTTGGCTAGAGCAAGTCATCTGTTGCAACAGAGTTTGCTTTTAATTGTCATATTTGTCTCACAGTCTGATGCGGAACTGGACTGACAGTGTCTTGAAGATTTATTTCTCCAGTTCAACGGTTTAGCACACTGAGCTTTTTTTATGCTTTAATGGGGTGTACAAAATGCAATAGAATGTATGATTTTTCATTAACAGTAAAATTTCACCCTAAATGGCCATTTAGATCACTTTTTTTAAGCAATTAATTTTATTGAATAGCAGCTCTTTATACCAAACTTTTTTTGCGTTTGCTTTTAATGATCAATTTAAAATTAATGGGGGAAATATGAAGCATGAAGAAATAAGAAAGGATGTGTTGTCTTATCTCCGTGGACACATTTGACTGGGCCATGAGTAAAGTAAAACAAATGTCTTGCCTTACAGTCTCACCGCAGTGTTGCTTTATATAATGTTTGCAACATCTCGTGTTTGCGTGCAGGTGTAAGATAGGATCTTTTGCTCATCAGACTGCCATAGCCTACCTGCTGGTCCTTTCTTCCTCTCTCATGTTCAGATAGCTCTGTCCCTGAGGTTTGGAAGTTTCAAAATCAGAACCAGAGTGTGCACATGCGTGTCAGGTGACCGTAAGTGTTGCAGAACCTAGGTCTACCGAGAGCATACTGTATTATTAGATGGTATTATTATTTTCATTTTGTTAATCGTTTCCCCCTAATTAATTGTTTGTACAGACTGTAGATCCTCCACTGTCTGTCCTGTCACAGACTGAATACTGAGAAGCTAAATTGTACTGTCTGCTTAGAATTACACTGAAAATACAACCGAAACATCATCTCAGCTAGCAATACCCTTTTTTTTTTTATGTGGCGTTTTTTTATATTTAATGTATGAAATATAAATATGTGACATTACTCATAGTATATGTGTCCAGCTATGAATATTTAAATCAAGCATAATAGAAGCATTATGTTCTGCAAATGTATCTATGTGCATAGTGTTTATGTCTGTATAATGTAATAAATCAGCACTAACATTTTCACTCAAATTTTATTTCAAATACCAAAATGTGATACAGGATGATTTTCAAAACAATATTTTTTTGAATTTCAGATATGTAAAATCATAACACTTGGTGGCAAATAAAAGACAAGATATCATTAATCAGGTTCACTGAACTTGCTAAAATATGATTTCATGTGTCACAATGTAGGCATCACTGAAGACATACAGCAAATGATCTCTGGGGTCATAGTTCATATACTTAATATTAGTCTGCAACTTCTTAATGTGGATTCTCAAATCATAGCGCTCTTCTTTTGTTTTGGTGTCATAGTAGTAAAAGATCTCTTCTATTTCTTTATCCACGTAACGAGTTGCATAAAGCACGCCGCACACCATGAAGGTGTTTGTCACAGTCTTTTTGTGAAGAGAAGTGATCCATGTTTGGCCCACAACTGGTGGATTACTGGTCTCGACTTTACTGATAACCACGTTTCCGTAGTTGCTTGTAGTTGCATATATAACATAAACACCAGATTCATCTGTGGCAAAATCCATATCAGTATAGCCGTATGTTGTGCCGAGGTGTCCGAATGAAAACTTGTTGTTGTAACCTGTATCACTTGGTAAAGCCACAGTACTGACAGCACGAGTCGTCAAGTTGAACTGACAGACAGAGTATGTGTTGTAACAGTTATAGTAGAGCGCATTGGCGTACATGACCATGTTTGGCCCCTGAATTGTGTTTGTTGTGGGATTGGAGCTGGATATGTATGTATCTGTTGGTCCTATACCTAATATAATAGTACTCAAACTACTATACTGGCGGATAAAGTTGCCGAATACATTACTACTAGACAACACCACCAACCAGTATTTGTTCTCGTCTCCTGGAGCTGGATTTGCATCTCGACCCCAAGCGCCAAAAGAGTAGGACGTTCCGTACACTGTGAGGGAATATGTTTTAGGTCCCGATACATTGGCCATGAGGCCCGAATCACAGTAACCTAAAAAGATAGAAGCAAAAATGTTAGTCTAATTTTTTTAATGCTTTAGCTGTGGTTGTGTAATCGTGATAAACTGGTTCATACGTACCTGCGGAAAGTGTAGGGGCTGGAGATGTACTATTGAGGTCGGCTCTGCAATGTTCCAGGTCCCTCTTAATATGCTGGTTCTCGCGCTGTCTCACCATCACCTGCGTGTGGTCAAACTTCTCCAGCTCCGTCATCGTGTTCTCCATCTGCTGAAGCTGTAGAATGAGGGATTAAAGGGGTCATGTGATACGATGTCAAGTTTTCCTTTCTCTCCGGATGTTAGAGAGAGAGAGAGAGAGAGAGAGACATCACAGTGGAGTCTCTCTTAACTGTCCATGTCTTGTGTACTGCACAGGCTCAAGAAAGGAGGGACTTTGTAGAAAACGACACATTTCTTAGAGGCAGGGCATAGAGGACCTATAATAATGTACAGTATTTGAAACAATAATGTGTTTTTTGAACATTAAAATATGTCAACATATTCTATTACAACAAATACACAAAATAATGATCTTTAAAAAGCATCATATGACCCCTTTAAAAAATGCAATGTAAGTATTAATAAGTATTTCATTAATTATGATTAATATTTATTTTTTAACACTTTTCTTGACATGACATATTTATACTTATCACAAATCACTGCAGAAAAAAAAATTAAAATAAAGAAATACTTAAGCGTAAAAAATAAAAACATATTTCAATTTAATTAGAACTGTATTGCATTTAATTAAATATCCATATTTAATTTAAATACTAATTCGAATTTAATATAATTTATATATTTTCTTAAATGTAATACATTTAAAACATGAATATTTCACCAATCGAGAAAAGAAAAACATTAATTAAAATAAATAAATATTCTGATTACATTTCATAAAATATTAAAACACACACACACACACACACACACACACACACACATGTTTCCTATACTTATTATACAAATGGAAATTGTACATAAACTCACCTCTGCAGCAGCTTGTACACTGAGCTGCTGGTAATTGTTGGTGGTTCTGTTGAGTTTGTCCAGAAGGTCTTGAATCTCAGCTAACTCTAATTCAATAATGCGTAGAGACACAGCTGCATACAGATTTCCGTTGTCTTCTCTTTCCAGCATGGACACATTGTCCAGAAGCTGCCGGATACGGTGTTGTAGACCCAACACCAGCCGGTCAATCTCTGTCATCTTGTTGGAAAGATAACAGTTAAATAAGAAATTGTCCATGAGTAATAGGTTTGCAAAAAAATAATAAACATTTTTTTCGTCATGCATGCCAGATTTGCAACCCTAAACATTAAAGTATTGGTATGTTTCTACCTTTTCTGAAGTGATGTTCTCAGTGCATTGTGTAGCAGTGAACTCAATGTTATTGAGTCTATTCACAGGGAAAGCAGGATCAGAACTTTGTAACTCACAAACACAATCCTTCCCTCTCGCTGACTGTGACTGTGACTATGAAATAACATACAAGAAATATCATGCCTTAAAATTGTAATATATAAATAAAATGATTGAAAAATGGTGTCAGAAACAATGTTAAATAGAAATAATGGAAAATAAAATGTTACCTGTGAGAAAATTAGAATGAAGACCATCAAAGTGAATATGTTTGACTGACTCATGTTTGAGATAGGACAGGTCGGTATCCTGTAGTCTTGAGAATAAAGAAGAGTTTTGCATGTCAGAGGGACAGATTTAAAGCCAAAAACCCAGGATTGCACTTTCTGCTGACAAGAGAAATTACGAAATGACCATTTGCCATTTGTAAGCAGAGGAGCATATCAGTTTTGCTGACATGACAATAAAAAGTTCAAAATTTCCTCTTCATGAATTGGCTTTTTTCTTTATGATTGTCAAAAGTAAAATACATTTATTTTCACACAAACACATACACACACACACACACACACACACACATATTGCCTTGTGTTAAACTGCTTTAAATGACCTTTTCACACATTTTCAGGTTTCTCCAGATATATTTAATTGGATTCAAGACCAGGCTGTGGATGGGCCACTCGAGGACATCAACAGAGTTGTCTATAAGCCACTATTGCTGTGTGCTTAGGGTCATTGTCCTACTGGAAGGTAAACCTTCTACCCAGTCTGAGGTTCTGAATGCTCTGGACTTGGTTTTCATTTAGGCTATCTCAATATTTTAGTGCACTGAGCTTTTCTTTTACTCTGATGAGTCCCTCAGTCCCTGCTGCTGAAAAACAGCCCCACGGCATGAGGCTGCTACCAACACACTTTTCTTTTGGGATGCTACTGTGCAGGGGATGAGCAGTGCCTGGTTTCCTTAAAACATGATGCTTGGAATTGAGGTTCATTAGATCAGAGAATCTTGTTTCTCACAGTGTGGGGGGCTTTTAAGTTCTTTTTTTTTTTTTTTTTTGCAAGTTCTAAATGTGTTTTAATGTGTCTTCACTGAAGAGAAGATTAAGTCTTGCCACACTGCCATAAAGCCCAGATCGGTGGAGTGTTGCAGCGATGTTTGCCCTTCAGGTTCTTGTTCACAACTCAATCCAAAGCTCTTCTCCATCAATTGCTCATTTTGATCAGGAGGCCAGCTCTATAAAGAGTCCTAGTTAATTCAAACTACATGCTTCTTTGAACCTTCAGTGAAGCAGACTGCTTTTCTGAACTCTTCTCCAGATGTGTGACTTGATGCAAACCTGTTTCTGAACTCTACGAGGAGTTGTGTTGACCCCAGGGCTTGGTTTTTGCTCTGATATGCATAATTAGCTGTTAGACCTATTATTAAGATGTGTGCCTTTCCAAATCATACCCATTCAATTGAATTTGCCACATGTTAATTCCACTTGAAGTGTAGTAACATATACAAGCAGTATTAATACTCCTGAGCTAAATTTCAACTGTCCCAGATAAGGGTATGAATACTTATGCAATGGAATCATTTAAGTTTTTTATTTGTAATAAATTTGCAAAGATGTTAAAAACCTTTTTTTTTTTGCTTTACTATTATGGTGTATGGAGGTGTAGATCGATGTGGAAAAAGTAATTTAAAGCAGTTTAACAGGCAATATGCATACATAGGCCTATTATTTGTTAATATTGCACTGACATAAGAAAAAAAGGAAACATACTGTAACTAAAAGATTGTGCTTCCGTTATGTCTGCTATCTGCATCATAAAAGTGCAGATATCTGCATAAAATTTAGGATGACCTGGGGTGGTAATTTTTTTTTTTTCTAAGAGAACTTGTGGTTGAATTTTCCTACATTTCTCAACTAAATTTCTTCCTCTATTTCATAAATGAGACACATGTGCAATTTTCACATCCTTTTCACCAGCCCCCCCAAAACTGCTAATTTAACAATTGCAACATAGCGCTTGTGTGGTGATTTAAAGCAGATCTCTAGTCTTTCAGTCCATTTGGTGATCATGTTCGTCTACCTGCTGCTCCTCACAGTCACTGTAAGTTTTTCTTCCATGAATAAGGTCTTATGTATCTAGCATTCCGACAACTCTGAAAAATAATGATTCTGAGAGAACGTATGAGAGAATTTATCTATGATACAATAATCTGACTGTGTTTGTACATTAGGCGACTGTCGAGTCTCAGCGAGTTCCAGGTGAGCAGAAGACTGATTCATGTTTGTGTAAAATAAATAGCTCTATCTGGACTTTCCCTGCTGTACAGTTTATGGAAGTCACAAGACAGGTCCAGATCTGTGAGGACAACCTGAATGAGTTTGAGGAAAAGGTATTGATTTTCAAATGATGTTTAATACAACTGAGAAGAATATCAGTTAAATTTCTGTACTGACTTGCAGTTGAGGAACACAAATGCAGAACTGCCGATGATGGAAGCCACTCTGCAGAACATCTCAGCCCGTCTGAAAGCATTTGGTTACCTTCATACAAGTGGACTGTACAGCGCACTTCATCTGCAACAGCTGAACCAGGAAATTGAGGAAATCCAGCAATCTGTCAATAAAACGCACTTGCAGAACCCCAACAAAGAGACGCATGACCTACTCAGTGAGGTAGACATTGCAACACATGATCACAAATATTTCTCTAAACTCCTTTCTTTCAAATCAACCTTGAATTAGAAATAACAACCATCTCAACAATATAAAAGTAAAGGTGTTCATTTTAATGAGACCATCTGCTATTCTCAGTTAAATAAGGCGAAAAATGATGTCCAGAGGATGTACAAAGATGATTTCTTCAACCTAGAGACCATGAAGAAGAGGTTACGTGACCTCAACAACCGTGCACAGAGTTGCAAGACCATGCCAGATGATTTCAGAAGTACGTTCATTTCTGTCTTTTATAAGTTCTTTTTCTGTATGAAGGTAGAACATAGAAACTTTTTGTGCTCTCAAATGCCATTTTCTGAATTATAAATGGTCCAAAAAGAATTTAACAGAATCAAAAACTGTTTTACTAAATTACTTGCAGGCACCTGCCATCAGCGCATCATGACCAGAATAAGTTCTCCAAGCATGACCAAGCTCAATTCCATCAGCAAGTCCTATATTTCCGGAGCTTGGGGCCGTGATGCCCTGCTAAGCGGTAAGGAACGATACTGGGAACACTGTCTGGTGAGTGGAAACAAGCATGGCAACACAATCAGGATCTACAACTCGCGTGAAGACTTCATGGCTAACAAGAACTACAAGGACGAACCGATAGCATCATCCTACAGCGACAAAAATGCTGTTCAGGGCTCTGGGACAATATTGTATGACAACACTGTATTTTACCAATGCTACGGCACCGCTGAGATCTGCAGCTTCAACATTACCACAAAAGCAACCAAGCGTATGAAACTGGATGGTGCCGGAATCGACAACAAGTTCCCCTTCTGCTACTTCAGCTGCCGTGATTGGACAGACATCGACCTGGAGGCTGATCAGGACGCCGTGTGGGTGATATACGCCACCGAGGAGAACCACGGAAACATTGTTTTGAGCCGTTTAGACCCGCTGGAGCTCAATATCACTCATACCTGGAAGACGCATCTCTTCAAGAGGTCCGTCACCAGCACGTTTATGGTGTGCGGGGTCCTGTATGCTACACGCTTTGTTAATACTTACCGAGAAGAGGTGTTTTATGCTTTTGATACAATCACTGGTCAAGAGATAAACTCTCTCTCTTTGCACTTTGAGAAGGTTTCTTCTGGAATAGCTAATCTGAACTACAATCCTGTTGATGGGAAACTTTACCTGTATAATGATGCCTATCTTTTATCATATGATACCTTCTTCTAAGGGCGTTTCAAATGCAGTTACCCAATAAAAAGTGTGTTGTTTCATAGTCAAAACGAGTCTGTTTTATTTCCCACAGCCTTTATGTAGATGGTCCAGACATGTCTTACTACGTGCAATTAAAGGTCAGTTCATCCAAAAATGAAAATTACCCCATAAATTACTTCCTAGGTCAAGGTGTATACGACTTTCTTCTTTCATACAAATTCAGTCAGAGTAAGTTGTTTGATGCCACTCAGCAGGTGTTGCACTGCATCGGTCCATGAGAAGTTTAATAGAAAGCGCAACCATTAAAATAAAGTGTTTCAAAAGACTCCGGGGGGTGAACAAAGGTCTTCTGTAGTGAATCGATGTGATTTTGTAAGAAAAATATTCATATTCAAAATGTAATAATCACTTTAATCTAGCTTGCACTCACAGTTGTAAAACGTAAGCAGTTCGGGGGGAATGACGTATGAGGTCAGTTTTGAGCATTTTCCACTTGTCTCGTGGTAACAAACATTTGTTAACAGGAGCAAAGGAAGCAAAGTTTCCTTACTCTAGCAAAGGAAAACCAGTCTCCTCTTGGCTTATATCAAAATCCTCCAACATTCTTCTTTACGAATTCTCGTTTTGTACTTCTAATTAGTGACCATTTTTTTGTTTTGATATTTCCACGGCACAAAGCTGACCTCATATTCACCTGGAAATGCTTTGTTTACAACTGTGAGTGCAAGCTAGATTAAAATGATCATTACAGTCTGAATATGACTATTTTTCCAACAAAAACACATTGTTTTACTACGGAAGGCTTTTGTTCAGCAACGGAGCTGTTGGAGTCACTTTTTTTTAATGGATGAGCTTTTTATTAAACTTTTCAAGTACCGATGGAGTGCAACACCCATTGAGTTGCATCTAACAGCTTGAAAGATCAAAGACCATTTTTTTTTAAATAATTACAACTGAATTCATATGAAAGAAAAAAGTCATATAAACCTATGATGACTTCGGGGTGAGTAATTTATGAGCTAATTTTCATTTTTGGCTGAACTAACCCTATAAGAGATGCCTCTGAAAAACATGACATTCAGAAACTATGAGACAGAACTGCAAATAAATATACAAACAAAAAAAAAAATGTGAGAATGGACATCAAACAATAATATTTGCCACATTCAAATCTGCGATAAAAGGTACAAAACTTCAATCTCCAGCACCCTCTGGTGTTTGGATGGAAGGCTCTTCAGACTGTTTCTTGGTCTTGCCTTTCTGGTTTTGAATGCTCCTGTTTAGTCTGTTCCTGATCATCTGGAAAATGCAAAGACAATCCAACATTTTCTAAAAATTCTATGCTTAATGTCAGTACTTAGAACTCAAAGTTAGCTTTTCTGAGGCAATTACAAAGCATATTATTGGATGAGCCATATTTGGATCTGTAGAACAATAGCTAATGTTCACACTCTTGTGACCACACATCATCTGTTGCTTCGTTTACTCCACTTCATGTTGTACCTAAATTTGCTCATTACTTCAATAAATGTCTTCTTAGTTTGACTGGAGAAGACTGGCCATGTGGACCTCTTTGCACAGTCAATTTAGGACACTCATTATTGTGCCTCTCTTCACCGAGACAGGATCAATCGCATGGGTTTTTCTTTGTCCCTCAATGTGGAGCCAGTAGTGCTTTCTGAGTCATTAAATCTCGGCACACTGCTCTATGAGTCACAGGCTAGAAGACAAGTGGCTCTTATAATTGGAGGTGTGAGCAAAAGTCAGGCTGAGCTTGTTATTGGTCAGGTGCTCAAAAGAATAGCATGGTTGCTGAGTCAATATGACAGGCAGGGATCTTGTGGGTAACCATTATTTGAGCACATTTCAGAGCAACTGTTCTTCGACTGAGATCAGAGTGTATAACTATTCATTTTTGTTGGATCTTAAATGAAGAAGAAAAATAACACTTATTCTTGATTTAAGGGACCAAACGTTTTAAAATGTGCTACCACAGTCATATTCCACCTGGCCTATAGATGGCACTGTTTGTTAAAACAATAAAAAAAATGAGAAAACCCTCCTTTGCCTAATTTCCGCTGTCATGTTGGTCTCAAAGACTGAACCAGATGTTTAATGGTCAGCATAAAGTCTAGTTTGTAGTTAGTTTTCTTGCCAAGAACGAGCCACTCAGATTAACCATCTGTTCAATGTGTTTAACTACCTTTAACTGTTCACTGAGCAGTCGGTCATCGGTGAGTCTGTGGCATTTGAAGAAATCTATTGCATCAGTATCAGCGTTGGCAACAAGTGTGTCATATTTCCCTACTACAGTCTTCAAAAGCTGAAACCAAAAATATGAAAAAGAAAAAGTAATTGCAAACAACAGAGGGCAGTATCTATGCAATATCCAAGCTTCTACAGTATGCATTGTTCATTACGTAATTTGTAAAGACACAACAGCAATGATATACAGTAGCTACATTGTCATTTACAAAGTAGAACAAGTACAAGATGATTGAGAAGGGCTAAACAGAAACAATTTGTGGATGTGTTTACCTCCATGATGTAGCTGCTAATCCCATGGTGCTGGTATCGCGTTTCCTAACAGCCAAAAAAAAAAAAAAAAACAGCTGAAGAACCATAGATCTGCAATTTCACAGACAGACACAAAAGACTCCATATCATTGTTCTTATTAAATCAGCCTATATCTTGATTTAATTCACATTACTTTTCTGAGAAACAGCCATTTTGATTGTGACAACGCAACGTTCTAGTAAGGATGTGTGTATTACAGACACTTGAGGTTAGACTAAACCACAGGCCATGTGGAAGCCATTGGCAAAAATACAGAGTGCAGGACATGGAAAGAAGAGAGAAAGGAAGCCATAGTCTCTCATTGACTCATAATAACACCCCACAGCCAGCAGGGCAGGGTAGGTTTCTCCACTCTTCAGCCCCTTTGGACTGGAAATAGACTCAGGGTGGAGCAACATCGTTCAGTGGGACCTCATAATGACAAGGCTTGTTTCAGTTTGATTATATAAGTAAAGTCTTTTTTAGGAATCCTGGATGGAATCCACTCATAAAGAGCTGAAATGCTGACTGAAGCTACGGGAGGGACAACCAGGCTCTTGTTCTTACAGCTGGACAGAGTTTGATTTGGATGTGGATGGTAGGCAGAAGATGATTCTGCACAGAAAGTATTCTGTGAGGCAGTCTAAATTATTCTGTAAATCTGTCATGTTTTGAGGGGTTGTCATTAAAAATTTTAAGAATGCAAAATTATGTGTGTTGCGATGCGTGAGGCAAATGGTGGTCACACCAGATACTGACTGGTTTTTGAACCCCCCCCCCCCCCCCCCACCCCCCCGAACCTGTCCCCCCAAATACAGTAAAACTGCACATTTTAAAGTGATCTTTTATTATGGCCAGCCTAAGGCACACCTGTGCAATAATCATACTGTCTAATCATCAGCATCTTGATATGCCACACATGTGAGGTGGATAGATTATCTTGGCAAAGGAGAAGTGCTCACTAACACAGATTTAGACAGATTTGTGAACAATATTTGAGAGAAATAGGCCTTTACATAGAAAAAAGTCTTAGATGTTTTAGTTCAGCTCATGAAAAATGAGGGCAAAAAGAAAAGTGTTGCGTTCATAATTTTGTTCAGTGTATATATATATATATATATATATATATACTGTATGTAATGACTGTAGAATGCAATAAACAATAAGTTTATCTGAACATACATTACATTTTGTGTAATATCCATATTTTGTCCATGTAGCTTCCTCTTTATTGCAAAAATGACTATAAAATGCAATTGACAAAGATTTAGGCCTACTGCATTGTCAGATGATGTTATGGGATGCTAATAGAAGAAAAGTTTCTTGCTTTAAAGAATTAGTGTTTTATTTCACACAATAGTATTATATGGCTCTTTCACAGCTGTTTGATTGAATCAGGCACAGTGCTTGTACTTTGCTTACATTATCTTGAGTTCATAGCAAGCAGCAGCCACGATCAGGGATTCAGCTCCTACAGAGGATGGTTGGATCTTTCCATCTTCTTCTTGTACCGCTTTTCTTTCTTTCCTATCCCTCACTCCATCCAAAGATTCCTGTAGGCCTTCACAGAATTGCTCCCAAGACCAACTATGGAGAACAGAGAACAAACTTTATTTTAAAAAAAACTTGAATTTTTTTTTTTTAGTAACTAGAACATATAAACTATAAGAAGAAACAGAGGGCAGGTCTGAACCTCCATTTCCTACATGAGCACCAAAGCTCAATGTATGGTAAGGCTCTGAAAACATTATGACTGCATTCAAAAGTTATAATAATTATTTGGATATTATTCAGATGTCTATACATTTTCTATAATCCAAATAAAATTTTGAATTTTTATTTATTTATTTTGTGAATCTGGGTATAAATGTTGTACAAAATCTAATTTTAATAATTTGCAACAATATTCTGTCACACTATGCACTAATATCATCTCAGTAAGTGATCATAATAGGATACAATTGTCACTAAACCTGTATAACACAGTTATTGTCATAGAAAGAAACATACATTTGTCATTGTAATTGACAATAATAAGGTCATGATGATCTCTGTTCAATGTCCTTCCATAATGTCATGAATAAATATATGAAAATTCACTTCTTCCAGAACTATGCCTATAGGATGAGAGATAAAGCTGACAAGGAACACTCTGCAAACTGTTTGCCAGAGAGAATCTGAGTACAAGCCCTTGTTATCCCATTATCTTTAACAGAATCAATAAATGATTTGTGCCGAGTCATGTCATAATTTCTGACACAAAGTTATCATATGACTTCAAAAGACATTGAACATAGTAATTTTATGATACTTATATTTTATGATACGTGTTTTTCAGTCTGTTTTGGAGCTTGACATTATAAACCACCATCCACTTTTGTTGTATACTCTTAAAATTAAAGGGTCTTTATTAGCTTTTTGAAGAACCTTTGAAATCCATGGAACCTTTCCATTTCATAAATAGTTCTTTATTGGGAAAACGCTTCTTCTGATTATTCAAATGATCTTCACAAGAATAAAATAATGGTTCTGTTTAGATCTGTTTACTGGAAGGTTCTTTGAAAAAAAAAAAAAGGTTCTTCTGACGAACTTCGAAATTTATTTTTAAAGGGGTAATATGATGCAATTTCAAGTTTTCCTTTCTCTTTGGACTTGGAGTGTTACAGGCTGTCGTGAATAGATAAGAACCCTAAAGTTGCAAAGACTAAAGTCTTGAACCCAAAGAGATATTCTTTATAAAAGTTAAGACTCGTCCACGCCTTCTTAAAACACCTCCTTTAAACACGGCCCCCACATGTCTATGTCACGATGTGGGAAGATTTGCGTAATGCAGCCCAACTGTTTACGCAAAGAAAGAGGGCGTAACTTTATTGTTGCTGCCACTGCCGCCACCATGTTGTGAAGATGCTGTCGGTTTCATTGCGAAAGCGAAAATACTTTGTTTGGTCTTCCAAAAGAGGACACAACTAGAAATCAATGGTTCAGTTGTATTTACAACACTGTTCCAGAACAGTTCAACCCCAAAACTCAGATGTGTGCAGCGTCTTTATGGGGACTGTTTCCTGAACCTTGGAGAGTAGACTTGAACTTGAACCTGTTGTGAAATCTGTATGGGGAAATCTTTTACCCTTATGTGACATTACCTGGATTCCAAATGGATTTTGCCGATGTGGCAAATGTGACCACACTACTTGAATTGGTAAAAAACTTAACCTTCTACTTGTCTCTGTTGCTGTTATCTCCTCTGAAGTTTCCTCTGGAATCTCTTCAGACTGAACATAGCTCAGCCAGCAGCTTGTGTGTGGAATCAGCTTTTTGTTTGGGTTGCTCTCCCTCTAGTCTTCTAAAACATCTGAAAAGAGAAATCAACATAAAATAGCCTCAGGCCAACACTCATTCTATATTTGGAACCATGTAGGTTATTTCTGTCAGTAGCATAATTTATGCTCTTTTGCGCAACCAAGGTAAATAACATACCTGCATGGTTTCATGATAAAATAATAGTATGCATCCTACTGTTTGGTGCACACCTCTGTTGCCAATATCAGGCAAGGATTTGTCCAACAGACCCACCACAGCCCGCAGAACATCCTCATTCTTTATCTGCAAGATCAGGATGTATATGTCATCAAAGCAAACACACACACACACACACAAACCAGAACATCTGCTTCAGGTCATTTAGAAAAGAGCAGCAGACTCAAGAACCCTCATAGAACTGTTGCAAACCAGTGCAAGATGACTGTCTGCATCGTGATGCCCACCCCCCACACCAATGTTTGCAAAGCTCTGGCTGGGAAAAAATCCATTCAATTAATACTGGGAGTTCCTGGACAACACGATGGGAGGCTGAAACGTGAACTACATTCCCGATCGTGCTAGCTCTATAATTTCATATTTTGTGGAGTAAGAGCAATAAAAGCTCAGATAATATTTCAACAACAAGGAGGCAGTTAAAATGCAGAAAGGAAGTGGAATACAGCACTCAATAATCAATAAACATCAATGAAGGGAAAGCAAGCAAGATAATAAAAGAGGCTAAGTGGGATTGAAATGAATTAGTGTGTGGGTGGGTGTAAATGTATAGGCATTTATGAGGCAATTTGAGATAGTTATGCTGTTCCAAAACCAAGTCAGCTGCCAAAGGAGGAAGCATTTTAAGGCACATTTCTGAAGCAAAGACCTTTCCAGAACTTATATATCCTTGCTGGAGATGGCAATCCCAGAATCTATTGTAACAATCCCAGTGAAAAATAAGTCCAGTGAGAGTGATGATCATACATTCTAATGAAAATTTATATTTATATTTACAATTATATTTCATTAAATATCTGTAATATTATATTTTACAATTATAATTCATTAACTGAAAAGTTATTAAATGAAACACTATTTTTATTTCAATATTATATTGAATATATTATATAGTATATTTAATAAGAAAAAACAATTTTAGACTTTTTTTTTCTACATCAAAATTTCATGTTTAATTCAGCTGTTTCTTTGTAATTAATACTTTATATATATATATATAATTCTTTTTCAGGATAATAAATCGATAAATAAATCGATTCTTTTAAACTAAACGTGATGTGTTTATCGTTTTCTCCAATGTATTTTAATTGGCAAAACAAAACAAAAAAATATATCTCAGTAAATGTATTTATGTATATTGATAATTTATATATACGGAAGATTGGGGCCTACTGTGATGTTTTACTGTTTTGTTTACAGTTTTTTACTTACCCCATAGAGTGGCCAACTATTAAGACATTGTCACAAACAAGTAAGTAAACTTATGAACGGGTTTACTACAGTTCTGCTAGCATATATAAATGAATAAAACAGTAAGTAAGTTTAGTCGGCCACTTTGCTAGTCCATGTTCAGTCACTGCACTAATCTTTTAGTGAGTTGATTCAAAAGATTCGAATCGTGTAGATGAATCGGAATCTCCACCGCTGGTGTGTGTTGGGTGGGGTCTCCGGCTCGCGGATTTGAGCCTGATGGGCGTGGCGTCGGTTAGCTTCGCGGGGAGTGACGTCAGTGGAGCTGTTCAAAGCGCGCTGGTGCTGGAAAGAAACTCGGCGTCGTCAGCAGTTGCAACGCGGGGCGGAGAGGCGGACCACGGCGGAAGAAATCATATAACTGGAAACTGGCACGGAAATAGCGCAGAAGGAGACGCTCACCTGTTAGACTACTGAATTGTGAGTACTGAAAACCCCCCATTCGACCTGTTTAAAAGGAAAAGTTGAGGAGCTAGCTGAAACGGAAAGAAGGCTTTGCCTGTGAGTGTTTCAGCATCACCTACCACGCTTCTTTGTGCGCCTGGAAGGGGTTTGTTCTGTTTAACTGTTAAGCTGTTTACTGATTATTTGTTTCACAGAAATGATCTGCCTCTGGCTTTAAAGATTTAATTTCGTGGTACTATTGGAGGGAAGCGATTTGAATAATATTTGCATGTGCATGAGGCTGTCTGTGTTAGACTCCTATGGTTGATCATTTATCCACAGAGCCCTGCTTTTCCTTCTGACAAATGCAGTTGCCATCAACAGCCATCAGTTTGAGGCAAGGCATGCATTTAGAGTCAGGTATGCTTTCCAGAAGGTATATGTCAGTGTTTACTGTTTTTTTTTTTTATAAAAAATGAAAGGTGAATTCTGAATTACAACATAGAAATAGGCTAAGTATTTTTTGCTTAAGTCCATGTTTTCATATGGATATTGTCAAATAAGACTCCATAGAATTGAGTAATGTTGTGCAATGGCGTGATTTAGTGTTTCAATTTAAACCACAGATCAAGGTGTGGCAGCTACAGCATCTGTGTTCCTTTAACCCTATTTGTCTAGTCTTTAAAATGTTACCAGCTAAAAAGAGGTACATTATTCACAGTGACAAGGGACTGATAGTTGCAGTCTTGAACAACATACTCTCTAAAAGTCTTGTTGGTGTGAGATTCTGACCAAGCTCCCCATCTATTCCCACAATGATGCCATACAAATGCATGATACACTCAAAAATATATTAAGACCTAAAGATTTATATACTTGAATTGTATTTGGATCACACAGTTTTATCATTGACAAACTTTTTTGTCAGTCATACATAAATGAAACAGATTTTTCTCCGATAGTATAATAAATAATGCATTTATACTTAGATGTATATCCAACAGAATGCTGAGTGTTTATATTTTTTAACTGAATAAATGTAATCGTTTTCAGGCTAACTCAAGCAATTTGAATAAATTCATTTTGAAAATGATTATTGAAAATATATTTATAGAAATTAAGAAAATCAGATAGATGCAAATAATAGTAATAATAAACTATTTATTTTTTATTTATTTATTTTTTTTTGAGTGCAGAATCTTACCTGTTTCTTACCAGTTCATTTATTTATGACAAATATGCATCACGTTAAGTTTATTAGAATATGCATCACATTAAGTTTATTAGCTTGTTGAAGTTAAAACTGTATAATCCAAATGGGTGGGTATTTGATATGCAATTCAAATAGATTCTGGAATTATTTACTCAGCTCAAGTGGTTCCAAACCCGTTTTTTTTTTTTTTTTTTTTTTTTTTCTATGGAGCACAAAAGGAGAATTTTGAAAGAATGTATCAGTTATTTTTTCCTCATAAATGCAACACAATTTTTATAAAAAACACCAAAAGCATAAGAAAATAGTTAATATGACTTGTGCTCTATAAACTTTCAAGCCTTCAAAGTCAAACATTTTTGTGAGATAAAAATTGGTACAGGTTTGGAGCAACCTTGGGGGGAATAAACAAAGAATTTTATTTTCGTCTGAACTGTCCCCTTAAGGTGCACTTCTCACTAATAGACTATTATCGTTTCCCACCTGCGTGATGTTAAGCATCATTATTGGTAGATAGCTTTAGCTTAGCCGTTAAACCTCCCATGTAATTTTCAGATTTATAATGGTCCAATTTTTTTCCCTCCAGTCTTTAGAGAGCCTCTCAAGATAGGCATTAGGCCAAGTCACGACAGTGGGCGAGGGAAATGTGGTCGCTGTATTGAAATCAGTGATGATGTAGTGCAAATCCGACACAGCTGGTCATTTTCTCACTGGATTTGCTGAAGTTTCTTCATCAGTGCACATTATCTGAATGTGAGACAAGCTGAGAACATCAAACAACACCGGTTCATGTCAAGTACTATGGTCATTGTGCCAAAACATCTATCAGGAAGTGCTCACGTGGGTTGGCCATACCCCCAGTAGTTATGCTGAAACCATTAGAGGAACAGCTGAGAGGAGCTTGTATCATCCTAATATGCTTCTTAAGAGCTGAAAAGCATGATACATTTAATCTTCCTGAGCAGGATGTGCTTCAGTGGAAGCCACAAAATAAATAGATACTCTTTTGAATGATATAATGTAATTCTTAAAGTTCACTTCCACTCTTCGGTTCTCTTGTTTCTTCTGTTTGCATCATTTTATTCATTTTCATCCTATAAACCACTTTTTGGAGAAAGTTAGATACATGGATTGATACATAGTTTTGATGTTGTCTTTGACTTTGAAGTTAGTTATCTGTCAGTTAATTTTGAACTTTATTATTCAACTAGAAAAATTGATTGTTTTTTTCATTAACATTTGTATTTTTTATTTTTTATTTTATTTAGTACTTATTAAGTAAAGTACTAAATCAACTCAAAATAGCCTAGGCCCTATACTATATATTTATTATAGAATCCCAAAATTACAAACTTTTTCACAAATACTTGAAAATCATCCAAAAAAAATCAATCTACAATACTGTGTACTTTGCAAAGAATATACCCCAAAAATCATTTTGAATTATTGACTATAAATGAATATATATAATGTATAATGAAAATAATGCAAATAATGAAATGTATAATGTAGCTTTTCACCTGGAATTCTGCTGATAAATATGAGTATTAAAAAAATAAGTTGAAATAATGCAGGCTGATGGCTTTAGCAAAAGAACATTTTATCGATTAACAGCAGTGTACAGTAGCTCACAATAGGTCTGTCTTTAATGGTTTAGAAGTTATCTTAAAAAATCAATTCCACTATGGAGAAAATGAATGGGATTTTTACTTCTGGAAAAAAACAACAACTGCTGCACTCTATTACAACCTATCCATTAAAACTAAAATTATTGTTTTCTTATGAAACCATAGGGGATAGTTCCTCTAATTGAAGAATCATCCATATATATATGATCTGCATCTTTTTGATATTACTCTCTTTTACTGTGTTTTAGCTTGATCATGAATGTTTAGTGTGACTACATACTGGCATCTCTGGAGTGGTTATAATTCAACAACATGGACTGGATTCGCTCAGATCTTGTGTCAGATGGCTTGTATTCCACAACAACAAGTTGCTGAATTTGCAAATGTTTGCACGGATCATGCTATAAAATATTTTAATTGTATTCAAGAGTTTTGTGTGAGGCCAATTGCATAAACTAAACAAGATGGAAAATGATTTTTTACTATTGCATGTTGTACAGCAAACTGTAATTGGCTGTTGTTACGTCAATCATATGCACATATATAGTATGTACTGTATATAGCATATTATATATATATATATATATATATATATATATATATATATATATATATTATTTTTTTTATTTTTTTTTGCAAAAAAGGTTTTATAAGTAATTTTTTTGTGTGTTTATGTATATCTTCCTGTTTTGGGAATTATTAAGAAAATAATAACCTTCATAACCTTGCACGAACATATGCCCATAATGTACCCTTACAATCATTCCTGCCCACACCACACTATTTCTTACCCAAGAAAAAAAAATAAGGTGTAGGGCAGTGAAAATTTGAGTGCAGAATATTGCAAATTTTATTATTATATTTTCCTCAAACTTGACCGTACATGGGAATATGGAATCCGTCAACAAAAGTCCTGTGTAACAACCGGGTGGATTGTGATTGTGATGTGGCAGTCTATTTTTAGGACAGGTTTAGTTTTCCTAAAGGTCAGCAGATGTTACACTAGGCGAGTGCTGGGCAAGAAATAGGGCAGGTATAGCACAAGAGTACATGCGTGTTTGTGGATGTGTGTGTGGGAATGTGTTTGAGTTTTGGGCACAGCTTGTTCAGGCTCATTCACTGCGCTGAATTTCTAGGATGCTTTTGAATGCTGAATGACATGGCGTGAACAGTGAATCCATTCTGTGTGAGGTTTCCTCATGTTTTCTCATGCTGTGAGGGGAAAAAGCAATGTTTGCACATGTAAATTTTGTAGACAAATATATTCAAAAATACATGTTTGAAATATTAGTTTTGAGACTTGGTTTAAAAAGGGAACGATCATCTGGAAGATACAATTTTGCCATTGTTTACTCACTACTCCTGTTCTAACTGTGCTACTCCTGTACATCACTACCTGTATGAATGTTTTTTCCTCAAACAAGGAGTTATTCTGAAGACTGTGCTGGTTGCTCTTTCCTGTACAATTACAAAAAAGGGCACTGAGGCTTTTAAGTTTTACAAATCATAAAAATATCATAAACACAGACCATGTTTATGATATTTTTATGATTTGTTTGACTTGTGCACTATGTTACAGGTCATTCCAAAGCCGTATGATAGCGCTATAGGTAGAACTCAACAAAATTCAAGCTGATAATAAAGCAGTAATGTCTGATGCAATGATTCACTCATTTGAGTCGGCTGATTTGATTCACAAAACCAGTCCAAATGATTCATTCACAAATAATCAAATTAGATTTTAAAGGATGATGCTCGTAATGGCTGATTCTGGTACCTATTCATGTATTTCTATTTCGCAGGCCTCATAAAAGTATCATGAACATGGTCCACATGATTTGGGTTTTCTGACTGTGCTTGACAAGGACCAAAATTCACAATTCACAATTCGCAATTCAGTGAATCGCTCATTTGAATCAGCTGATTGGATTTTAAAAAATCAGTTTGATTGCTTTTGATTTGAGTTCTGACAAATTTTCAAATGGGAATTTTCAAGTGAGTTTTGGGAGATGATGCATCTAGTACCTATTCATGCATTTTTGAAAACACAAAAATAAAATAAAATATTTAATAAAATGAAATATTTTTCACTTATGAATCAAACAGCAATGTCATTATCATTCATAAATGAGCTGGTTTGATTCACAAAACAAATCAGATTGATTCATTCACTGATTTGGTTTTCTCGTTCAGCTCCTGTATGTTGACATTAATAAATCTATTAATAATCAGTCGCATTGAAAAGCCTTCATCAATCAATCCGACTGAGCTTGATTCAAATTCAATTTCATTCAGATTGAAAGGGTTGATATAGATCCACCAACAAAAATGAAAAGTATTTTTACTCACCCTCATGTTTTTCCAAACCTTAGCTGATAAGCAAATGGTTTTGGCTCTCATTGACTTCCATAGTATGGACAAAAATTATTTTGGAAGTCAGTGGGACCCAAACTCTTTGTTGGACTATCTCTATAAATAAGTTTAACAGGAAGATCTGAATTGTGTAAACCTTTAAATCCGGCAACTTTTTCAGTTGGATTCAAAAATATGCATATGCACAGTGCTGTGATACGTCTTCTGTTTTATGAATTTGTATGTCACTGGAGGAGATATTGGTGCTGAATATGGTGTTCCTGCAACCTTTTTGAATCTTTTTGAATCTTTAATATTGAAAGAGCAATATTTACCTGTTTCTGAGCCAGACCTCTCTCCTGTGTGTGTATGTGTGCTGGCTGAAGTAGGCAGTGATCTGTGAACAGTCTGCATTAACATGGAGAGATTAGTTGTCCTGCAATGGTACACAGGGAAATATGAATGCAACGACAGAGAGGGATTTGGTTTTTGTTCAGTTAATCTGCCTGAACAGCGCGATACAATTGTGTGTGTGTGTCCTTGTAGGTCATTTATAAAACATCGGCTCTGTGCTCATCTCTGGTTTTAACACTACCTAGTTATCCATCCATTAGTGGATTGACAGGCATTTGCTGAAGTGATATGTTATTTTGATATAGGATGGCTTTAGCTGTGTGACAATGATAATCATAATAATTGTGGGAAACACTTGTATAGATAGATAGAGGTAACTGTGTTTGACATGATTGGTAGCTGGAGTATGTGATTAGGACCCGTGCTCAGTGTTTGTTCTATTTAACTCTGTCTCCATCCCTATTTTAGGGCTGTGGTTATGAGAGAACCTCCAGTTAAGACTCCCAGCCCAGCCTGGTTGTGGGTGTATGCACTCAAGGCCATGGCTGGTAGATTACAGAGGGCACTTCAGTTCAGAACCACCCTAATGCACCCTGCTTTTTCTGTCAGGGGCCGCTCGGCTCTGGGATGAGGTCTGTCATTACCTGCAGGATATGAGCTGGCCTCAAAACAGATGAGAGGCTTTTCTGGTGAAGGGGTGTGCATGTGTGCAGGTCAGGGTTAGAAATGTGTGCTAGTGTGCAAATTATCAAATGACTTTCTGGGGGTCCAATTTTGGTGTGGGCGATGCCCCTAGTGGCTGGTGCTGGTACATTTGCATTTTGGCGCAAATTGAGAAAAATTTCATACTGCGATTCCAGCAAATACATGGGTAAAGTGATCTGGCAATTGTTCCCGGGTCGCTAGATTTGGCACTTTCACACTGCCAGTGATGACCTGGGATATGTGCGTGCTTTCACACACAACCCGTAAAGATCCCGTAACGACACGTGACATCAGGGCGTGTTGTGTAATGTACGAGTCGAAAACGTTAGGCACGTTATACTTTCACTCAAGCTAGTAAACGATCTCAGTGTCAGTGCGAAAAGTGAGGAACAAACTGATCTCTGCTTCATTACAGTTTGCACATATTTTTTTTGTCGCGAACGTTGATTTTCCTTCAAAACAGCCGGTAAAAGAGTCGCGCGATAACGTGCGTCATCACTAAGACACTGCATTAGATCTGGATTTTGTTCACACAGCGCTCGTCCCGGGACGTGTTTGCTTTCACACAGAAGGTGACCCGGCAATGTCCAGGCAATTTGCCGGGTCCGTCGTGCAGTGTGAAAGGGGCTCAAGTGTCAGATTTGTGCTGTAACTTTTGTGCTCATTTCGTGTTTTTTTTTTTTTTTTCATTATTTAATTCTAATTTTATGAGAATTTATCATTGTTGAACAGTGAGGCAAATTATAATTTTTTACTAATTTAGATATTGGATATATATTGGGTCACATTGTTGTGACATTGAATAATGTATAATTATAAATGTATAATTATAATTGTATAATGTGATGATTTATGTGTTTTTATACTAAGGGTGACTTTTACTTTAAATACTTTCATGCCACTGTGTGTATGGTAAAGGCAAGTTAAAGGCAAGTACGTGTGTGTGTGTGTAACTAAGCTTTATGGTTTCCTGCTATTAAAAACCAGTAGTAACTCTACACATTCAAGACATATGGATATTAATGTGGGCTGCTGGGGTGCCAGGCAGCAGGAGAGGGTGTCATAGGTGCTGATATGCTGTTACAGAACTTGTTATGACCAGCCGGAAAACCAAAAGGACATGTGCACCTTCTCTGTCCTTCTGGGCAGCCTCTCTCTCTTTTCCTGCCACACAGTCATATGACCTACCGCTCACCTCTGTTTACTTTGCCGTTTGGGTTTTAGGGAGGTTTCCCTGGCAACTCTGTTCTTGTATGCTTGAGTTCGCTCTGACATAGCCGCCCCCTTTCCTCCCCTCCTGTCCTCTACTGGCACTCTGGGCTGCGCCTGTCTCGTTCTGTTCATCTGCTGTATCTGTGATGTAATAAGACATGAAGGATCAAGTGCTCTCAACAAGACACATGAACTTTGACTGTCTGAAACCGCATGATGAACATGATGAACATGGACATGATGAGATATTGAGGAAACACAAAGTAGTTATAGTAGAGTGACCAGACGTCCTGTATTTCAGCTTGTCCCGAATTATTTTGAATAAATCCTGTTTTGTGTCGTATTTCAAAATTTCTCTACGAATGGGTCAGGGTTGCCAGGTCTTCAAAAAAAAAAAAGAAAACTCTCCCAATTGCCACTCAAAGATAGCCCAAAACTAGCCCAATCCACTGATCTATATATTATCTATTATAGATCAATGTCCCAAACGTGTTTTTAGGGGGGTCCCCCAGTAAAAAAGTTGCGTTTGGTGGATAAAATACATGTTTTATGGCGGGGTACAATTTGCACTCCAAGGGCTAAATATCACGTTGTTGGGGTTGCTTCAACCCGAGGACATGAAAAACAACTCGCGGCAATGATGTCAAAGTACAGTAGCCCAATTCTACAGAAGAACCGAAGACACTGGACTGGGTGATCAGAGCGAGTAGTAGTAGGCCTAGTGTTGTCAAGCAAGAACAAACTAATCAAAGGTAACCAAGCTCGTCGTAGAACAAAATTACTCAATTAACTTGCAGTTTTCCGGATCACGCTGAATGACACACATCCGTAAGTGCGGTCCTGGTTCTCCTATAGTTTTCCTTGCACCTGAATTGTCAAATAGGCTACACATAGATTTGTCATCGAGTATCGATTATCGGACTCGTAATCCAAAGGTTGAGTGTTCAAGTCTTGTGTCGGCAGGGATTGTAAGTAGGGGGAGTGAATGTACAATGCTCCCAATACCACGACTGAGGTGCCCTCGAGCAAGGCACCAAACACCAACTGCTCCCCAGGCCCCCCAGCATAAATGGCTGCCCACTGCTCCAGGTATGTGTTCACGGTGTGTTTTTTCCTCTTAGGACGGGTTAAATGCAGAGCGTGAATTTACACGTATGGTCAACATACTTGGCTGTATGCCACATCTCTTTTCTTCTTTCATATCATGGTTTTATCATAAGAAATCTGGTCACCCTAAATTATGAACCAATATTTTAAAACAGGCAGATTAGAGTCATGCTATTTTGAGATTATTGTCTTGTCTGATTAACAGCCTGGTGCCTGTTCCAAAATGTACCAACAGCCTCATCAATATAGATAGTTCTTCAGAAAATTCCAATATTTTGTATATGTCTTTTGTATTTATTGTTTATAAACAGATATAGATACAGAATTATTTATGCTTTTTAGATATTATTTTTGTTGTTGATATTGTTTTGTTTTGTTTTTTTTAGTTTTGTTTAGTTTAGTTTAGTTTTGTTTTTGTTTCGTTTTTTGTTTTGCTTCGTATAAGCATGTGCCATGGACATCCGGCTATTTTGTTTCTTTCTTTTTGTAGTTGGTTGGTATCAGAAGGCACCCCACCCCCCCACCCCCGGTTTTAAAGTTTTTTTTCCAGGTAACAAAAATTCTGCACTTTTTCAGTCTTTGTGGTTTGTTTTGAAGTATTATTTAAGCATATGAAATTCTAGATTTGAGATTTAACTGTTTTTAACCGACCAAACAATACATATTTCAAATTTTGTTATCAAACTGGTTATTAATCGTACAAATGATTGCTACTGGTATCAGTCAGAATGCCATGTCTGTGCTCTGCATTTTGTGGGAAAATACAGGAAGAATAAAGTAAGCAAATGACTCATTTGCATCCGAGCTAAGCAACATTTGGATGAGATGTTTGATTGTGGCTTGTTTTCCCTTTCTGTTCATGTTTGGATGATACTGTGTTGACTGTACACTGTATTCAATCTGTCTTCAAAATACCTTTGACCACATTAAATCTACTGGAAAACTGTAGAAAAACATCAGTGTTGTCATCCTGAGAAATATAGAGCAAATCAATCCACATCATAGATCTAAAGCCTTTTTCCTTTAGACACTATATAGATTTGAACTTGGGATGTGTTTTTGTTGTATCTATGTGTGTGCATGTAAACATGTATTTTAATTTCATTTTCTCTCACGTCTGCTTTCAAAGGCAGGTCAGGGTTTATTGATTTGCAAGTTGTCTGTGTGTTCAGCCACAGAAGTCTGAAAGCAATTTGTATTTGTGTTGGGTCACTTAGGGTCACGCATACAGATGGAAAAAGCAGTCGAGATGTAGAGAGATGTGAGCAGAGGGAGGAGGAGATGCAGGTTAAGTGACCACAGAGAAAATGTCATGGAGGAATTATTCCTCTAGTAGACACAGTTTGATATGTATAGTAGTGTAAAGTGTGTAGCAGAATATTGATCCAGCATGATCTAGATTTGAGAGTATATTTAGAGCAAACACCCTGTAGAGATGGGCCACTGCCCAAGAGCATGATGGGTAATACTGAATCATCATCATAATCCTCTGCCATCATTCCTCAAACCGAAGGATCTTTTCATATCAGCTTTATTCCTTCAAATACAAACACACAATGGGGTCTGCATGAGATTTTTCAGCATTTTTTCAAATTTAATTAATTTATAAATATATATATTTTTTAATCAACAATTTAAGTGAAAGTTACATTTACAAAATATTTTGTAAATATTTAATTTGAAATAATCAGTATTTTATTTAAAATGTTTATATTAAAGATTTAAATAAAATATCTAGTCATTTTAATTAGTATTTCCAAACTTGGTGATCCATGTTATCCAGCGTGACTGAAAAATGTTTAAGGAATCTGCTCTGTTGTTCTGACCTTTTGTAAGAAGGACTTAACATAAGTCAAAGTCACAAATCTGCTTACATTTTGATTTGTGACCTAGAAATAGGGTATGGTCTTAAATATTTCTTGTTCATTTTAGATCATGAATATTTTTTTTGTCAGAGTTTTGAAATAGAAAAATACATTTCATTGTGCTGTCAGAGTGTTGGACCCAACTGTACAGTAAGTTCATACCCAAATCACAAGAAATGAACAGTGAGAAAAATCTAGCACAGCCATATCTTATAGTACCTTGCCTCTCCTCTGTTATCCCACGCACTTCTTCACTCAAAGACTCACTGTCTTTCGTGCCCCTGGATGCCACTCAATCTCACAAACGCCCACACAGTAAAAGCACTCATCACCTTGTGTAACCAGGTGTCATGGAGTCTGGGTGAGTAATGGTCGATCCCTGCTGAATGAAAGTGTTGGCCCAATCAGACTTGAGTAACTGCTGCTCTTTGGAAAACAGATAATCGCGATGATCATTCCTCTAATGGAAGTTAACCAGCTTTAAATTCAGGAGTAGTTTAGGGTAGAACTCTTCAAAGGAGGGACAGACCCTGCCTTGCCTTAACAAAAGTTGCTCTGAAGGTAGAAGGGTAACATAACATAATCTTAACATATTAAAGTTGTATTATTTTATTTTTATAGTAATATCAATGCTATAATTATAACTTTGATAATATATAAACAATTAATTTTAATCAGTTTTGATTGTAAAAATAAAGAATATATCCATAGTAACATTCTAACACACACACACACACATACATACAAAACCGTACGATGGTGACTTTTGCACAGTCAAGCACATCTCAAAATGTTCTTCACTATTATATAATTTATCACAATTAAACCATAAAACAGTAGGAGGTTTGTTTTTGAAAGATCCCACGGTTGCCAGATAAGGGTCACATCTGCAATGATCAATGGCAGAGTATTGAGGATACTGAGGTCATAATCCCTCTACAAATGTGGCACATTGATTAGCATCTGAAATGAGCTTTAGCTACCATGCAGAGGAAATGCCATTTGATCTGTTGATGGATTAAATTATATCACAAACATTTTACCTCTGCAATTAAGCTATATTTGATAGCAGTCAGAGAATACTCAAGAGAGCCAATGCTTCGCCTGGAATTTCCTCGTCTCATTTAATTATTATTATTATTATTATTATTATTATTTTAAACTTTTTTATGTTTACGTACAGACTTGGCAATTAAAATAGAACTTTATATGTTTCTTATGAGATGTTAATGTGCATTTTTACTTGAGAAACCTTGTTTCAATGCAATCGGATATGGCAACTTTTATTTTATTTTATGCATGCATAGCATGGCAATACTAAAATGTATTTTGGACTTGAACCATGGAAATAGGTATGTAATAATTTTTGTTATTTATATAATAATGTCTTTGTGTGTGTGTGTGTGTGTGTGTGTGTTTTGCATCTTACTAAATGGGCATTGACCAGACTGATAGACAACTGCAATGCTGTTCATGAGTGAGTGCAGTGTTGCCATGGCAACAAACTCCCTTGAGTGTGCTCAGTTCAGTGTCACCCGCTCACTCTGGTGCGCACACACACACACACACACACAAACATGCACGTACACACATATACACATTAGTAAAGAATAAGCAAAGCCTGAGTTCTAAAGGAAATTAAAAGATGAGATAAATGAACCTGACATAAAAGTGCAAAAGAAAAGCACCTCAGAGCTTGTGCGTATGTCACAGTATGTTTTATTGAGCTATCCTTGTTGATTCTATGAAAAAATTAAGTAAAATATCTATACCAATCATGTTTCTGGCCTTTAAAGTTGAATCTGTTTCTTTCGTTCTTTACGGCTATCTCTCTCTTCCTGTGGCTGAAGTTGACGCTTTTTCTTTCTTCCTTTATGGCTATCTCTCTCTTCCTGTGGTCCATTAATAATGAACCAATAGAAAAGTAGCACAGCCCCACTGATGAGTTTGCATTGATCTCTGAAGCTACCGGATACAAAACCAGCACCTCATGCACACTTATCAGCTTTATCTCATACGCATGCACACACACACACAAAGAAACACCAAAACCTGCACCCCCCACCGCCCCACCAAGAATGTCCACACACAAGCAAATTAATTAGTGAGCTGACAAAGGCCAACACTAAAACATGCATATATGCACATATGTACAACAGTATTCGTATGCATTCTTAAAGACATACATCTCTTAAAAAGAAACATTCTCTTAATCATTTTCTTAAACAAAACATTCTTTTGAAGAGACAGTGTAACCGTATCACTTTAATTGTCTTAGTTGTTCTACTTTAATCAACCTTAAGGAGGTCATTTACATATATCTAAACTAATCTCTAATTGTAATTCCATAGTTTTAGTCTAATATAGTTTATATATATATATATATATATATATATATAGTAATCATTTGACATAGACATGTTCTTGACAGCTTTTGTAAGTCACTTCAATCAAATACATAATCAAAAATTATTAGCTTCTACAAAACAAATTCTGTTTATAGGTTTAAACTGGCTGGTAAACAGTCACAGTCGTTGACGTGACTTTTGTCAGAGTCTCTCTCTTTCCTCACGGGGAAAGTTGTGATCAGTATTGATTTTAAAGTGAAGGATTCGTGTTTAAACAGATCTATAGCTGAGGCTTTCTAAACCAAGTGTTAGCTAACAGACTTCCTGTTGGTCTCCGCATTCATTTAGTTTATTGTCTTGATTATCAGGCTTCTGGTCTCTACTAGAGCAATATGGACTCACATAGGAAGGTTATTAAAGATACATGTAACATTTAAGTGCATACACTTAAAGTAGACACAGAGAACAGGGGCCCAGTTGTTGAAAACCGCAGTTAGAAGTCTCCTGAACACAATGAGAACTGTTTCAACCAGAGAAAATGGATGATATCGGCCATAGGGAGGAAAAATGAGATCTCGGTAATGTTGTGGTTGGTTTGTTGTTAACTAAAACTTTAAAAATCATTTTTAGGAATTAAAATAAAATTGAAATAAAATAATTCTTATTCAAATTTCTAAAAGAAATAAATTAAATAAAAGTGAACTAATTTCTCCGGAGCTATTAAATAGCATCTTTGGGCAAAAAAAATTTCTGGGGACTGATATCCATCTATTTATCTGTCAGTTTCAGTATAGATGTAAGTGTGAATTTGTGGTTAAGTATATGTGTGTTTTACAAAACTATATAGCAGCTCAGTTCAGAGGCAAAATGACAGCAGGACAAAGTGGAGGACATTGTTGTTGCACCAGATGCACAAGCTTTGTGTGTGTGTGTGTGTGTGTGTGTGTTTGCTTGTGTGTGACCTGAAAGCTGCTCAACAGTAGGCAAGCTTAACCTAAAGACACGGTTCCTTAACCCCCCTCGCACATGTGTGTGTGGTAATGCGCATGTATACAGCATGCACAGCTGCAAACTACCACACATTCATTTGCTACACTCTTCCTCTTCCTGTTCTCGTGCACTGACGTCTGTCACTCTATGAGTTGGACGGCTCAAATTTTCCCCAGCAGAACCGTGCTCACAGCATGCTGTCAAAATCAGCCCTCTCAGAAAAAAAGATTCTTTTTTCTTCACTTCTAGGCCACTATGCAGTCGACACAGCAGTCCAGCACAGATTAGGAGGTGGTGATGGATAAAACCCTGGAAATGATTATTCCACAGATTGAGTGTGTGTGCAGATGAGGTGAGTGTGGATGCAAAGGGATTATTTGTACGTGAAGCTTTGTGTTATGCATATCTAGGGAAACTGTTTTACTCTTATCTGGTAAAATACAGTCGTATATCTGCGCTTTAGTAGAATTTTAGAGGACATTGTATGAGAAAGGTCATTGGTATGTGTAAATGTGCAATAGTTGTCCTTAATGATCTACATGAAATGGTATTGACAACCTATTATAATTCTGTAATGTGGTGTATTTCTGAGTGAAACAGTATATTCAGTGAGAAATATGTGGGATGGGACTTGAGTTTATATACTGGGGATTAATTGGATTGTGATAATTTGAATATGATGTTAAATCACAACCTGTGAAATTGTCTTTCTGGTTTTTGTTAATTAGTCTCTTGACATCAGTGTCAACTGTCAAGCCAGTTATAAACCACAACAGTAATAAATAGATTTCCTGGTTGTGTCAAAGACTGACCTGTCCTCATTGATCTGTGGTAAATCTATTGATGATTTAGGTCAGGGTTTCGAATGGGAGCATCTGCCGCTAAAAAAGTGAACCAGCATCTCAACATAAAAGGAGAGCTAAGTCAATGGCTGCTTTTAAAACTAAGTTTTATAGCTCTTAGGTTTTTTACAATCTCAAAAATAATGACATTGTTATGAGAAAAAAGTCTTGTTTTTAATTGTCAGGTTTGTTGAAGGTGTTTAAATATCCGATAAGTGGAGGGAAAGTTTTAGGGGTACAAAACCCCCTTACTGAAGCGGTAAAACAACAACAGCAACAACAAAAAACATTTAAACTTTTTTTGTATGTTTTTTTTTTTTATGTTAAGCTCAATTTAGTCTGTATTTAATAATATTTATATTACTTATATTTTTATAATTTTGCTATTTAAAATATTTTAAATCACATAGAATAAAGGGTCTAAAACAAAGGAACCATAACACCTACGTATCTGAGTTCTTTGTTTAAGAACAAGGCAAGTTTAATTGGTTCTTGTGACAAAGACAGATAATATTTTTCTCTATCATCTTTTTAACTAATCAGTGTAATTGTCTTTCTGTGTGGTTGTAGTCTAATCTTCCTCATCATCTGCTCCATTTGTTTGTAACGGCCTGTTTCTGTCTGAACAACTACAAAATCATCACCACTCTGTCATATTTTACAGTATCACCTGTGCAGTGGTAGCTTTTTAAATTATAATTATCCTAATTTATCCTTTGTTAAAGTCAGAAGGTCATTTGGGATAATAAGCCACATCTGGTAGACCCTCTGTCTAAAAAATCCCACTTTGGTTGCACAGATTTGAATAACAACATTTATGAGGTCACTTGTATTCCGTACAAGTTTTTATTTTATTTACTAACAACATGCTATTTTAAATGACATATTTTACCAAACCCAATTCAGAAACACACATCTGTGGCACAAATGTGTCTTTTAGTAGCATACTTACATAGCAGGCTACATTTGGTGACCTAACACTCTGCGTTCTGTGAAAAGCTATTATTTATTGTTCATCATGATTTTCAAAACATTTGAAATTTTACTGGGATCCAATTTGTTAATTGCACATTATCCTCTACTTTCATCTGATTGCCTGTGTATTCTGTTTCCCCCTCCCTTTGCTTGTCTGCAGATTCTGCACTGACAAGGCCACCCCTTTCCGTGCCTGAAATATTCTGGATCCCAGGAGGTTTTTTTTGTCGTCATCACCATGATCAGATTCTTCAGGAGACTCTAGCACTGCAGACCATCACCAAGGAGGGAAGAGGCTGGGCACAGAGCCCTGTATATCCCAAATGCAGTCGGACATAGCGAAGGACCCATGAACCATGTAGTGTGCCTCTGTCTGCCACAGGGGGGAGGGTTAACTTTGTAGTTCTTTTTTTGTACTGTTTTTTTTTTTTTTTTGGCTGGGAGTTGGTCTACAAGGTGAGCCAGAAATGGTCTTGCACACCTCTCCCTACCCTAGTGCCTTCCTCAGTTTTCTGAGCCGTCTATCTTGGGCCTTTGTTTTCCCTTGCTACTGGCTGTTGGACCGGTTGTTGGCCTCCTGTGTAGCAACATCACTAGAGAAGCGTATACGCTCCCAAGATCCCTGTTCTTTTTTGGCACTTGGGGTCCTGATCTCTACACCTCTCTACTTGGTGCTGTTACTGGCATCCTTACCCTTTGCTTTTATTGGCTTCCTCTTGTGGGCCCCACTGCAGACCATCAGGAACCCCTATATCTACTCTCATCAGAAAGCAGACAAGCATGGTGCTGAGCAAGGATCATCGGCTGGAACCAGGGCAGCACTTGCTGAGTGGCGTCCACAAGGTCGCAGCTTTTGTTTTGGCAGTGCCAATGTTTGCTTGCTGCCGGACTCACTCGCGCGCTTCAACAACCTTGCTGACACTCAACGCCGAGCTCGTGAAGTGGGCAAGCGAATCCGTAATGGTGCCAGCAGACCCCAGATAAAGATATACATTGACTCGCCCACTAATACATCCATCAGTGCGGCATCCTTCTGCAGTGTGGCCACCCAGGGCTTCCGCCGCACCTCATCTTTGGACCATCGCCCTGAGCCTGTGGTCACCACTGAAACTGAGACTGAGGCCTTAACTGAATGTCCTGTTCACCCCTCAGGAGGTACAGGCTCGGATTGCCCTGTCCACAGCACTGGGGCCCAGAATTCCTCAGAGTGTCCCCTCCACCCCAATGGAGAAGAGCATGCTCCTGATTGTGCCGTCCACCAGTTTGCAGACCCGCACTCCTCTGTTGATTGTCCAGTACATAGCAACATCATCCAGAACTCAGAAGACTGTCCTCTCCATCCCGCTGGAGTGCAAATTAGCATCACCTCTCCTGATTCTGAGCCGACTGAGGCTGACAAAGGAAACCATCAGACCTGGGATGGGGATATGGGTAGCCTAGAAAGCCGTACAGCCTCCCGGGAATCCCTAGTTCGCTTCCACGCAGCTGATGGAGGCATCTCCCCCAACAACACCCTTTCACAACACCGCACCTCAGTCTTTAAAAGGCCAATTGGGCGCAAACGGCGTCATGGGGATGACGGTTTTGACCATGAGATCTCTGCCTTTTTTCCAGCCAACCTGGACTTCCTTTGTCTACAGGAAGTCTTCGAAAGGCGAGCTGCAGACAGGCTCAGAAGGCAGCTGCACCGCTACTTTCCCTTTGTGCTGAGCGATGTGGGACGCTATGGCTGGAAAGGCTGTTGCTCCCAGTTCAAGTTCTTGAACAGTGGGCTTCTGTTGGCCAGTCGTTACCCTATTCTGGATGCCCATTACGAGTGCTTCCCTAATGGGCGCAGCGAGGATGCTCTGGCTGCTAAAGGAGTTCTTTTCGCCAAGGTGAGCTTGTTATACTCCTTTCTTATGGCTTTATTTAGACTCAGCATATCAAATTTTAAGCAATTTTTCTTGATTGAAATCCTTACATTTGTTAAATCTAAGATATTGGATTCCTTATGTTTACCTTCTGCTAGTTTATGCTACACCCTTGATGTAAATTGCATTTGAACCAGTGCAGCTTTTAGCATGATTAACTGAACACCCAGACCTCCAATCTAAAGGGATATTTAAGAGTTATTATTTATATTCAGCAAGTTCATTCTGATTATCATTGTTTATACCTGCTGTACAACATTTGATGCATGTTCCAGTTCTTGAATTTTCTGTTGCACGTGTCTGGACTTTAAGTTGGACTTCTTGTTTGAGTTTTCACAAACAGTCTGAATAATTTACAACTAGCCCTTTGTAGCCTAGAGGGCCTTTTTGAAAAACTCATCTGTCATGCCTTCAGAAACACAGGCTTCCGCTCTTTGTTTAAGCATGGCTGGACGTACAGACCTATTGCATTATGTATTGTCTTAATGAGGCTGTGCACGTATGCTGAGTAGATATTAATGTTAAAAAAATAGTTTCTCTCTTAAACAATATTGTATTCTCATTTTAGTCTGGATATTGTAAAGAAAGGCTCATTAGTCCTACAGCTTCTGTTGCTAGCGTTCTACATAAGATTCATATAAGAAGTGGTGAATGTGCTAGTAGCTGATGGATTATGAACTAAGGTGGTATTTAATTACAGTTATGAAAGTGTTTCCATAGATCTTTATGTGCTCTGGTACATTTTCTTCTGGTAAATGTTTTGCATTATGTGACATAGGTTTCATTTGAAACTTTACTTTAATTTAAGAGCATAGAACATAACAAGCGTTGGGTTTCGCCAAATGTGATCAAGAGATTGTTCTGAATTCTTCATGAATGTACAATGAATTGACCAGTTGAATGCTAGTAGCGCCATGCTAGTTTTCAGTTTAAATTACAATAAGTCGTTTTGTTTATGCTAGCTATGGACAGCGTATGAACAACAAGGAAAGTTGTTGTGCTTTGCACTGTTGTTAAAACATTTTAGTCCTCTGACACGTTACACGTTAATTGCAATAATGTTGCTATTTGCTCACATTAGTAACATGATGTTGCATGCTAAGCACATGTTAACTAGTGTCTATATTTGTGCTTGATATTAGCTTGTGTTTTTGTTTGTGTAGCCCTCATTTAGAGTGAGCACAGGCTTTTAGGGTTGAGATATCATTACTCTCTCAGCAATGTATCCAATTCTGGCCGCATTCCAGACCTGATCTCTTTTTCCCTCCAAAAGGGCAAGAGGCCAGCCGCCATTGTGTGTCAGACAAAGCTGCCAAATACTAACTCTGAATGTATGTGTGCTAGAGAGAGACCAGCCTGTAAAATATTGAGTAATGTACACAGAGAAACAGAAGGTCAGTGCCTTTGCCCTGAACATGTACTTATTAAAAAGATTCTTACTTGAATTGACGTTCAATCTTTTACTGGGGTATAAGTTTAACCAACTGATTCTAGAAGTTATTGATGCTCTTTGGATACTCCTCCAAGGTCTTGGACTCCTTCTTGCTTATCTGTTGAACCACAGAATATGTCTGTCATTCAGTGAATTTTTTTTTAGCCAATGAGATTCAACAATGGGCGGGGCTACCCAAGCTGCTACATTATGTAGCTAGTACACAGTTTAGGACTAGAAATAGTTTGAACTGTTAGTTTAAGACCGTACAGTTGAAAGGCACAGATAATTACGGAAAATAACTGCTGTGAAAATCCCACAAGAGCCTGACAACTGGAGCAAAACCTAAAATAATTAGTTAGTAGAAATTTCACACTTCAGTTCTTTGGCAAAGAAAAAAAAAAGTTCAATTAACACACTCAGATGGAATGGGGATGTGGAAGGTCAGTGTCTCCCTTTCTGTCTTGTTCTTTTCTCACACTACCTGTCATGTTATTCACCAATCACCATAAGGACACCTTTCTGTACTGGAGAAGCTACTTTAAACAAAAGTCGTTTGTGGCTTTAAAAGTTACAATTTCAAAGTAGTTACATTGCAGTTAAAATGCCGTTAGCTTCACTACCAGCTACAAAGTAGATTACCAGGGGTCAGTATCTTTTAAAAATAATTATCAGATGATCATTGTTTTTACAAACAGAGCAGTGTTTATCTTGCACAAAACAAAGAAATTCAATTAAACTATTAAATTAAACTGATTCATTTACACAAAATGCATAATTCTGGAAAGTCGAAAAACAGTGGAAAATGCAAACAGCATAACAACTCTCCCACTACTGAAAGCAAAGGTTAGTAATATTGCAACACTGCTTTTCATCCCTGGGCCATTATGGGTAATAAAAGTTCAGCTACTGATAAATAAACATTCAAAGCTTCATCAAATAATTTGTGGTGGAGGAAGAGGTGTAAAATGAACAGGTGAGGGAGGGAGGGATGTGTGTGGAGAGGAAATATTAATTAAAAATGCTTCCCGTAGGACTGAGCGGTCCTTTAATTTAGGCCTTTTAGCATGTATGTTCAGGTCTCTTATTATTATTTAAGAACTCTCCATATAAGGAGGGATAATTTTTATCAAATAAATTCTGCCTTGGTGAGCATCTTCTTTCAAAAACTAAAAAGAGCCTATCTTGTTGGTCAGACATTGCTTTTATTACTTTCATTGCTCCCCAAAAAAAACGAATAGTTCATGTGTCAGCATTCAAAATGCAGAACTAACTTATTCACCCAGATCATTCGTAATAAAATAAATCATAGCAGAGGTTTTTAAAGGTCAAAGTGTTAAAGGTACAGTAGCAAATGCAGCTTGTTTAAAGGTCAGATGACCATTCATGAAAAAAAACCGAGATGTGAATCTGCATTAATATTGCATAAATCCATTCTTATGTAAGTTGTCACATTCAATTCAATAGGACAATTATATACAAATGGATTTATGAGAGGCATACTCATAAATTTGTTCTGCTTGTGGATCATGAAAGAGGAAAACGGTTGCATAAAACTACTATTTTTAATGCAAGAAAATGTTACTGTAATTACGCATAGTCTTTAGTAGGGAAATTAAAATACTGCAAAATTGCAAAATGTCCCTCTAAATCTTGGAGATTGTATAGTAATCAGTGTTGTCTTTCAGCGGTAAAAGACACTTTGCTCCTGCTGTGGTCAGCTCTATTTGCAAAGCTTTGTTAGTGTAAAGTACTAGCCATCTTCAGTTAAAGTGATGTCTTTGCTGTGTGTGTTATCAGCTCAGCATTCAAGCTGCCAGTAGGAGTGGATGAGAAGAACCGGAGTAAGTTTATTAGACAGCCAAGCCTCTCTGTGTGTGTGTGTGTTTGTGTGTGTGTGTGATGGACTGACTGAGCCAGCTGACTGTTTCTCCTTTGGGCAAATAATTGTTTAACCTTTTAAGAGATCTCACAAGCAGCACATTCCAATTAGCACACTGCTCATTAACACTTATTTGCATGTGTGCACACATAATCATACATCGCATGCACTTTATCTCAGATAAAACACTGTCCAAGGTCAGACAAAACCCTTGCACTTAATACAGCAGTCAACACCTATCAATGAAACTTTATATTTTTATATACACATTTCAATACCACAGCAAAACTAATATGATATCTAACATATTATTTTATATAAATTATTGAAATATTTTTTTTTTATTATAGAAACGATTAAACCATGAGCTCTGAAAAACAGTTAGCTGTCATCTAATTGTTGGTACTTGGCGTTACTGATACTGTAGAAATATATAAACATTTCCACCCATCTGAGTTTCTTCCTCTAGTTTGTCAGTACAAACACACACACTCAGCCAAGCATGGATAAATGTTTGAAATATTCATACACAAGGACACAGAAAGAGAAAGAGAGGCTGTAAAGCTGTGAAACAGAGAGAGTCAATGAAGCCGAGTGAGGGAAAAGCTAGTGATGAAATGAAAGAGTAGCCCTGTTTGATCCAATGCACTGAGCTCATGGTACAGAACACATGGAGAGACTCTCATTAGTGTAATTCAATCTACAAATCTCCTCTGGAAAAACAATGAAAATGTATTATCGCATGCTGCTGAAATGTAGAACTTGCATTTTGTGGAAGACTTCAGTATTTTGAAGGAGGTTGAGAAACTATGTCCAGCTGTATTGTAGCTCTCAGCACTTTGAATGTCCTTGCTGGGAATGAGCCAAAGTAAGTCATTTGATTTACACTGAATGAGCCGTCTGGATGAAAAGAGGACAGAGAGATGCCAGTGCTGGAACTAACATGATACACAAAGCCTGCAGCAAAAACATATTTTTCAGTCAAATCTTTACTTTCTTTGATCATTTTATGATGTGTGGGCATGTTTTTGTGACATATCAGGACACAACTCTGTATAATGACATGGGTATGACACAGGTATTACAAGGAGAGGGTTACTTATGAGGACATAACCCATGTCCCCATTTTTCAAAACGCTTATAAATCATACAGAATGAGTTTTTTTTTTTTTTTTTTGAGAAAGAAAAATTGCACAGTTTCCTGTGAGGGTTAGGGTTAGGTTTAGGGTTGGTGTAGGGCCATAGAATATACAGTTTGTACAGTATAAAAACTATTACGCCTATGTGATGTCCCCACTTTTCACTAAAACAAATGTGTGTGTGTGTGTGTGTGTGAGAAAGCAAAAAAAAAAAAAAACACTAGTGCTGATGTTGCAGCATTTTAGGCATGATAAATTAGCTCTCCACTTACTAATCAGTTTGTCTTTTTGAAATATTCAGTCCATCTGCTCACTATGGGCCGATATAATGCATGAGCCAGAAAAGAAAAACATCAAGAAATGGGGGAATTTGGTGTGGCTGGATAAAATGATCATATGAGCAGGTGTTTTGAAGTGTGCATGCTCCGACTATTACCTTTTAACACGGTCCCCAGACAAGCCACAGACAGATGAAAGGAATCTGGAGTGTTGTGACAGAAGAAGCTGACAGAGGAAAAAGTGCAACAGCGCTCAGGGGTGTTGACGGCACTTGATAACCTGATTTTGCATTTCTGGAACACATTTGATGTGGCAAAGATCTCACTCTTCAATCTCTTTTGTCCTCCTGCTCTATTCTCTCAGGTGCAGGTGGGAAGCTCTGCTCAGGATCAGCGGGTTGTTGGATACATCACTTGTACTCATCTGCACGCTATTGAAGGTAGGTATCACATATAAACATACAAATAGAGCAGACAGTTGGATATCTCATGTCTAGTCATACCTGAAACCAGGATATCAAAGAGACATAAAGGATTAAATGTCCAAAAATAAAAGTTCTTTGTTGATTTTGAAATTATTATTGTTTTTTTTTTTACATATAAATTAGAGGTCAGTGTGTGTTTGCATATTTTGCTCTTACTGTGATAAAATCATCAAAGCTTCCCTCAAATGCAAGATGCAATTCACTATTACACACAAAACAATTAATATATATTATACATGGTGTTGTAAGCTCACTGTATATTACATGAATACACACATCCTGTGAGAGCTCTAAATTAATGCACAGATGTTTGAATTTACACTCTGCATGAGAAATATGTAAGACCGCACTGTTGAATTTTTAATAACTTTCTAGGCTTATTTTACTCTGTTTATATTAGCTGTTTGATCGGTTACATCAAGGAGCTGTAAAGACCAGTTACATTCACAGTCTGGAAGAATCAAGTTCGTGTTGGAGACTCAAGGTCTACAGAAGAGATTTTACAAAGCAAAAACAAACACTCGCTCTCAGTCTCTGAACGTGTCTCTGAATGTGCGCGATCTCGCAGTCTGAAGCGTCTGTCATAGGAAATCAACATGTGCTGTTGTGAATAATTAAGCGAGGCATCTTCTCATAGGACAGACTCACAGTCTCATCAATAATTATTCAGTTGCAAGCCACAACTTTGATTTTAAACACGTGAGACGAAAATGGTGCAGTGGTTGCAGTTTTCTCTTACATAGACACCTCTGTTAAGATCTCAGAAAATGTAGTTTAGTGTTTCATGATCCTTGAAGGTTGTTTTATGGGTATCTCTACTGAAAAAAAAATGAGACTCTTAATTGTGAAGCAGGACTACAGCTGCGTTATTGAGCATTTATTTATTTTTTGTCTTATTGTAATTGTTAATTATCACATGAATTGCAATTATGCATTTAGCAGACATTTAGCAGACAGCAGCAAGTTACTGTGCAGACATTTGAATACTATTTATTGCCATTTTTACATAAGAAGAAGAAACATATCAGATCATTTATCAAAATAATTAATCTTTTATATAATTAAATCTTTCATAGTAGTAGAATAAATAATATTCATTATTATTATTATTGTTTCTTCTTGTTGATGATGTGGTTGTTGTTGTACACTAACAAATGAAACTAAATTAAGCTTATAAACAAACCTTAATCTAATAATACATTTATTTTTATTTTTATAAATGTCATATTATAAATATATGTTTCAATAAACAAACCTTAATTATTATCTGTAGTAATTTTTTTATATGAAATAGTAGTGTAATTATAAAGCTATTTTTCTAGTCAGGACCACAAGGTTGCGTGGGTTTTTCAGGTTTTATCCCCCAGTGGTGTTGCAGTAGTCTGACTGGCATGGTGATGCAGAGTGATCCTGACAGGTTTGTCCCGATCCTACTGCTCGTTTTCCGTACATCTGAGTAGATTTCCACACAGAGCGGGGAAACAGTTGTGTGGATGCGAGTGTTTGTGTGCAACCTGTGAAAACCCACTCTTCTGTGCTTGTGTCTTGTATCTTGTGTCATGCACGCACACACGAATCACCACTCTACATGCAGGGCCTGTGACATCACTGCATGTTGACCCTTGTTTTCTGCTCTGATTAATCAGCGCGTCCCACTCGCCCACAGGGTCCCGGTTCCCATGACGACGGGCTCTCGCCGATCCTGGCGTCAGCCCTATTTAAAGCTTGTGGCCTCTAGCGCTCATTTTTTAAGAAGACACTCCTGCTATTCCAGGATCCACCTACGCCTCTGTGTGTCTGCCACCCGTTCTAAATTTAGAGCAGGGGCTATTTCAGGAGGATAAATGAAACGAGGGAATAAGGCAAGAAACAGAAAGAAGGCAAGAGAAACCTGATTATGTTGGAGATGATGCTGGACAGGGACTTTCAGGGACAAGTGTGGTTCAGTTAATAGAGGAGGCAGCTTTGTCTCTGGATATTGTCAATTGCTTTTTCCCCCTGTCACATTGTGTGTGTGTGTGTGTGTGTGTGTGTGTGTGTGACTTTGACAGTGCAGAGGCAGATTGAAGTTATTCTCCTGACACATCTATGTGAGGTCATTCACTTGCCTTGGACTTGTGGTTTCTTATGCAGTGTAGAGATTTCACCTAGAAGGAAAAACCAGCTCAGTTTTTGCTATTTTATGGCTAATAGAGTTCTAAATTGATTCTTTTAAGTATCGCCTTTTCTCAGATTTCTAATTTTCAGGCCTAGAAAAGGTAGGGAATTTTCCAGTTATAGATATATAGTCTAATGCAGGATTTCTGCTGGTTTTATAAAGACAAATTGAAGACTTATATATATATATATATATATATATATATATTTTTTTTTTATATACATTTTAAGGAATAGAATGGAACCCAGTACATCAATATGGTCTCTACATGTAAATTTCTTATCAATGATTCAAAGTTTGAAAATACATCTTCCAATTAGTGGTCATTTCGTTAATGAAAATTATGATGAAAAATGTTCTAGGTTTTTTCCCTGATGAAAACGAGACGATGACAAGACAATAATAATGTCATTAAACAATCACTGAGACTAAATGGACATACAATATCGTTGATGAAAAAAGATGAGACTAAAATGTAGTTAAAAGAACTTTAAAAGACCTTTACCAAAATCATTTTATTTATTTTTTTAAAACTGGAGCCACATAATTTCAGACTGCTGTACAAGACTCTATTATGCGAGTATTCATGTTTGCCAGATATCAAGACCTCAAATCCCCCCAATTAGAGTTTTTCTGTTAAACGAATACATACTCTGTCAGATTTTTGGCTTTATGCAATCTGGCAAACATTCACACGACCTCTCTCAGCGGAGGCGATATGATCTGAAAACATCGAAATATAGTGGTGTACAAGGAAGCTGGAGTTCAGCGATCTCCATTTGAGGTATTCTGCTTAAATGAAAGGATCATTCAGCCATTCTGTTTTCTGTCGAGTCCTCAACTGCATTGTTTGCAATAGTGGTTATGGATTGTAATGTTAATTATGCGTCCTCTGTGAAGCAATAACTTTTTTTGACAGTAAATTTACAAAAGGTTTCTATTTCAAATAAATACTTTTTATAAACTTTGTATTCATTAAAAAATCTCAAAAAAAACTGTCTTTAAATAATAATATCTCAAAATGTTTTTTTTTTTTTTTTTTTTTTTGGATAAAATAAATGCAGTCTTAAAAAAGAGATAAGAGACTTTTGCAATATATTTAGCAATATATATAAAATAAATGACTGCAGAATGCCAAGATCAATCAGTAACAATTAATCATGTAAACAGTAATTGTTTTGCAGTTCCATTTGGTAACACTAGTGAAGCAGAAATTATACAATACACCTTTAAGAGATTTTTTCTTTTACCACCAGCAACACATACAGACTTCTAAATTAATTAAATGTATGAGGGATACAGCTGAAATGCTGTTCTTTTTCTCTTCTCTCTCTCTCTCTCTTTCTCTTCTACACCTGCCCCTGCCAGCTCCACTAAAGCAGAGGGGAGATGTTACAGATGATCTCCTCGTTTCCTTTTCTTCACTACTCTTCTTTCGCACCCTTCCTGTCTCTGTTTTCCCACCCTGGCCTCATTAAATTGCTACATCTGCCATAACCACCTCAGATCGAGTCGTAAAAATGTAATAAACTGGAGGCGCCTTAGTGCGATGCTATTTCATAACATTTCACCGAAATCGAAAGATTTGTTTTGCACAATGCGCTCAATATGGACTTTATTGAATAAAACCCTCCATAAAATGAAATCCAGGGTTTTCTAACATTTCAGATCTTAGGTATTGTTTGTGTAAATCTGTATTCCTCTCTCAGGTGATTCATCGGTGCGCTGCGAGCAGTTGGATATGCTGCTGGAGTGGGGTGCAGAGTTCAAGAGGGCCACCTCGGGACCCATGGACGGGGAGAAGGTTCTGGAAGATCAGGTGGCCTTCGACGTCGTCCTAGGAGATCTTAACTTTGACAACTGCTCTTCAGGTGCAAACATTATCTCACAAACAGCTGGAAATTGTATTCTAAAACAATAAACATCTAGATTGATTATACATTTATGTACTAATAATAAGCATATATAACAGCTGTGTTAAACATATGTTAGCATCTTTAAACCCATTCCATGACATTTCCCCCACAAAATTATCTTAAAATGTGACTAACAACAATTCCAATTTTACTTGGTCCATTTCTTTTATAAAATCACGGCAAAATCATTGATACTAATGAAAAAAAAAATTATTATAAATATTGTTGTTGTTATTATTGTTATTGCTATTGTTATTATTGTTAGTATTTTTAAATAAAAATGTTGTGGGGGGGGGGGTAATGCCAGAAACTGTATTAATATTTATAATTAATTGTATTAATATTTAATTAATATATTATTATTATTATTATTAATAATAAATAATAATAATAATAATAATAATAATAATAATAATAATAATAATAATAATAAATATTAATTGCATTTAATGATTAAAATTTTTAATTACTTTTAATAATAACAAGAGTTTAATCTTTCACAATTATTATTATTATTATTTAATGTATATTTTATAGCCTGAACTATCATTCTATAATACTGCTAATATTAATCAGCTTGTTGTGTATGACCAGAAGGAGGCAATGTAACCTTTTCTGAACGACTCTTTCTCACATGGTTTCTGTTATTCAGAGGACAAGCTGGAACAGCAGCATGCCCTCTTCACTCATTATAAAGACCCCTGTCGTCTTGGTCCTGGAGAAGACAAACCGTGGGCTTTGGGTGAGTTTAGTAAAAGAAGTTCTACAGACAATGCCATTAAAGCTGGGGTGTTGTGGGTTAGTGGATAGAGATCTGTACTTGAGGTTTACCAATGTGGGTTTTTCAAGAACTGATGCAAATATCTAGAAAGCAGGTGCAAATCTTACAGAGGGTTCTGATAATAGATGTAATAATGCAAAGATACATATCCATTTAATGTATAACATCCATTTTATAGATGGGTAGTTGAGACACAAATGGTTAATGTGCATGTAATATCAACATCAAGGTTTTAATGTTTAATGGAAGGTATGTGTAATACAAAATTGTGTATATGAATGCAATTATTAGCATATTCATTTCATCCGAACCTTTTCCAGACACATACAAAAATAGTCTCTTATAACCTTTTTTTCTTAAAGTTTCTCTGCAATTGTAAAGTTGCTTCCATGTCAGAGCTAAATTAGATGTCTCACAGCAGTGCTCTCCATGGCCACACACAGATGGTGTACAGTGCACTAGATGAGCTGGCAGGAGACCACAGGAGAGAAGTTCTTGCCCAGCCCCACATCTGAAATAGATCTAACAGAGTGAAGGCCTTTAATGACACTTCTGATTTCAGTGGGCACCAGATGTGGGTGTGTTTCACTTCTCTTTCATAGCACACCCTGTTTTTTCTTCTCTTCTGAGGTTCATGGCCTGGTGAGGGTATGACAATTGAAACTCTGTATAGAGGAATGACAAATATTTAGTTAATAAGCTCTAGTACTCAACCTTATTTAGTCCATGACGCATCTTTTTTGATTCAAGAATTCTTGGATCCCACACTACTCAAGTCAGATTTCAACTATAACATAATGTTCTTTTTATGACTTTGGTTAAAATATTAATAATATTATTAAATAAATATCTTACTTTATATTTTACTATTTGAAACATAGATCTTTTGCTTTAAATTTTATGCGTTTATATATATATATATATACACACAGTGGTGTAAAACGTGTTTTTTCATGTTTGTCACACTTGAATGTTTCAGATAAAAAAAAAAAATAGTCAAAGAAAACACAACATGCCGTTTTAAATGAAGGTTTTTATTATTAAGGGAAAACTAAATCCAAAACTACATGGCCCTGTGTGAAGAAGTGTTTGCCCCCTAACCCTAATAACTGGTTGGGCAACCCTTAGCAGCAAAAACTGGATAGGTGGACTTGCTGGGGCGTTTGGATCATTGTCCTGCAGCAGAACCCAAGTTCGCTTCAGTTTGAGGTCACGAACAGATGGCTGGACATGTTCCTTCAGGTTTTTTTGCTAAACAGCAGAATTCATGGTTCCATTTATCATAGCAAGTCTTCCAGGTCCTGAAGCAGCAAAACAGCCCCAGACCATCACACTACCACCACCATATTTTACTGTTGGTATGATGTTCTTTTTCTGAAATGCCGTGTTACTTTTACACCAGACATAATGGGGGACACACCTTCCAAAATTTTCGATCTACAGCATATTTTCCCAAAAGTCTTTGGATCATCATCTTGTTTTCTGGCAAAACTGAGACGAGCCTTTATGCTCTTTTTGCTCAGCAGCGGTTTTCGTCTTGGAACCCTGCCATGCAAATCGTTTCTTTCTTATGGAGTCTTGAACACTGACCTTAACTGGGGCAAGTGAGGCCTGCAGTTCTTTGGATGTTGTTGTGGGGTCTTTTGTGACCTCTTGGATGAGTCTTCGCTGTTCTTTTTGGGTAATTTTGGTTGGCTGGTCACTCCTGGGAAGGTTCTACACTGTTCCATGTCTTTGCCATTTGTGAATAATAGCTCTCACTGTTGTTCACTGGAGTCCCAACATGGCTTTACAACCTTTTCTAGACTGAAAGATCTCAATTACTTTCTTTCTCATTGGTTTCTGAATTTCTTTAGATCTCGGCATGATGGCCAGTTTTTGAGGATCTTTTGGTCTTTACTTTGTCAGGCTGGTCCTATTTAAGAGATTTCTTGATAAGAACAGTTGTGGCAGTAATCAGGCCTGTGTGTGGTTAGAGAAATTGAACAAAGGGTGTGATAAACCACAGTTTACCACAGTGTATGTACTAAGGAATAACTGATGACAGGCCATTGAATTATTAGAAAAATAATGCACACCTGACGTGGTGAGTCGTTACACCACGGGTGTGCATTATTTTTTTAATAATTCAACAGTTGAATACAACTGTCAATTATTCCTTACACACACACACACACACACACACACACACGTATACTGTCTATTAAACACTTCAAGACATCAATCAGATGATATAGTTAAAGGGATTCGTCCGGTTTTTGTACTTAAATCGTTATTGTGAGTAGGATTATAGCTTCAGCAAATCATCAAGTGCCTGCTTTGCTAGTTCCAAAACGTAATTTTGAAGCTGGTAATGGAAGCTTGAGCCGTTGATGGCATTCTAATGCAGTTATTTAGGAAGTTATTAGAAAGAGAGCAAAAGAGACAGAGACGCACACACACACAGAGAGAGAGAGAGAGAGAGAGAGAGAGAGACAGCTTGTGTGAATTAGGCTAATATAATATGCTTATATGCTTTGCTTATATGTTTGTTTGTTTTTTTCTAAATCTATTTTACCTTATTTATACTATCACTTTACTACTTAAAAAACTGGATGTGTTAGATTACAATGAAAGCACAAAGTACATTTGTAGTGTTACAAACATTTATCATTCTGATTTTTTATAGGTAGGAACTAATTCATATTTGGCTGTTTTAAAATGTCTGACATTTTGCGATTTTTTTTTTATTAGAAATGTAGGCCATTTTTCTTTTCAATAGGCCTCAAGAATCTGGTACTCCCATTATTAATTTTCAAAACTTTTAAAGAAATTTTAGGAGACCCACTGAAATCCTTAAATAAAGAACAGTTGTCACAAAGAGCACCTTGATGGAAAGTACTGGAACTTTCTGGCTATGCTAGAATCAGTGAAGTATTAAGAGCCAAAAACAGAAGACAGAAAAGGGATTGGTGGAGATGGACAAATAGAAACATGTATTTATATATATCAGAAGCAGAGTCGTGACTCATACAGATTTCCCTTGAGCTCATTTTAGTGCTGGTGTTACTCTCAGCGGTCCCAGTGGGTTTTGTCCCTCTAGTTGCTCTCAAGAGACCTTGATTGCTTTGAGATGTCAAATATCTGCTCCTTGAATGATTTAATGATCTTTTAAGTGAACATACTCTCAGGGTATAAACATGTTAAAAATCCATATCTCCAGTTCATATATAAACTCTATGTGCATGTTTGCATGTGTATATTATACAGGTACATATCTGGACACAAGTGGTCTGTATGATGAGGAAGTCAGCTCACCAGAGAGCCTACAAAAGTAAGCTGAACACAAGTACAAATATAGATATCTATAGATTATGCATTTAAAACATTCACAACACTCAGTTATATTTTATTTCTCTGACAGAGTCATGGAGAATGAAGAGGGGAGAAAAGAGTACTTGGTGTTCCCTGCCAGCAAGAACCATTGTCCCAGCCAGAAGGGGCGCAAAATCCCCCTAAAAGGTAACGGCAGGAGAATCGATTACATCCTTTATAAAGAGGACTGCCTGCAGCAAGACTGGAAAGTGGTGAGTTCTGATTAAAAAACATACTTCCCTTTTCAAGTTCATTATGCAAATAATGACTAAATCCTAACTGTGACTAAAACTCACAAGTGAATGCAAAAACATGGGGCTGCACATGGGAGGTCAATAAACAAAATCACCTCCTGTTGAGTTTATAGACTTTCCAACAGAACATACTGCACTGGGTAGCATATCCCAAAATGCAGTGCAGGTGGTTTGATTTTACATTTCTAGTGTGAAGAAAATAATAACAGCCATGATTTGGGGCTGTATATGCACTATATTGTGCAGAAATAGTAAGTGTTACTTCATTGGTGCAAGTGGCATGCACATAAGGTTGGGCTTTGACGCTAAAGTGCCCTTTCAGTCAACAATTTCCACCGAAGGGAAATTATACAGTTCATAACTATACAGTATTCTTGTCATAGTAACCTATTATGTTTACTTATGCTTACTTAAATCGGTAACACTTTATAATAACTGCACACTATTAATCATTAATTAAGCATTAGTAAACAGATTATTCATAATTTATAAAGCATTAATAGACAGTAATAAGCAGTTTATAAATACAGATATAAATGCTTTATTCTTGATTTAAAAGCATCTATAATGTGTTTAATAATTGTATTTACATACTTTATTCATGATCAATTTATCATTTCTCAATGAAGTATAGCATTATTTACAAACCAGTTATTTAGGAGTTGCCAGTGATTCATAAGATCACAAGAAATGTAGTAAATTCAGGTAGTTATAAAGCATTTAGTAGTGGTCAGTTAACTATTTAAGTGAGCTCATCTAAAGTGAGTCTAGTTATGCCTTGTAAAGCATTTATAAAGGATATTTAAAGGCTCAGTTATCTTCTAAACAAAAAACGGAAACAAACACCACACAGTGAGGCAGAACATAGAAATATTAACAGCCTTTAAATCTCATTTGTAAAAGCTTTACAAGGCATAAATAGTCCTCACTTTAGATGAGCTCACAAAAATAGTTAACTAACAACTACATGTTTTATAACTACCTGAATTAACCCTGAATTACAGTAGAAATACATGTATATAAACCATTTATTAACACTATAAGTAACTATTACTATATGTCTGAATAAAAAGATGTATGAATGCACATTTAAATAGTTTATTAATCATTTACTTACAATTTCTAAGTAATCTTATGAACCATTGACAACTCCTTAATAACTGGTGTGTAAATAATGCTATATTTAATTTAGAAATGATAAATTAATCATTAATAAAGTATGAAAAAACAATTATTAAATACATTATAGATATGCTTTTAAATCAGGTATAAATCATTTATATCTGTATTTATAAACTGCTTATAAATGTCTATTAATGCTTTATAAATGATGAATTAAATGTTTCCTAATGCTTAACTAATGATTAATAGCATGCAGTTATTATAAAGTGTTACCCTTAAATCTTTGGTGCCATCCCATGGAGCAGTGTTCGAATAGCATAAGGATTAAAGAAAAAGATTATATGTCACATCTGTTCAAATTCAAATAGCCACAGAGGTATTCATTTCTATATAATATATTTTTGCTGTCATTTTAAAAGTCATTAAAGACTTGATTTATCACCCCTTAAAGGATATAGAGGAGTTCAGCTTCATCACTCAACTTGCTGGATTGACTGACCACCTCTCGGTGGCTGCAAGATTGGTTGTGTCAACTGGAGAAGAGGAGACTTAGGACCGTCCATAATTTAAAAAAATCAATGCCAAGGAGAGAGAAGGGGAGAGACAAAGAGAGAGTGGGAGAACTGAGTGAAAGGAAAAGCAGCAAGAGGATGCATTTGTCAAGCTTCCCGACAGATGAGGGCAGGGTGATTGAGTAAGTCATAAAAAACGATGGATGACAGAGAAGTGAGAACACAGACAAGAGAGGGGGGTGAAGGAATAGAGAAACTACCAATCAGCTGAAAGCAGCTTGATGGTTGAAGATTTTGTGGACGTTGGTTCTCCATCCACCCCTTGACTCTCAGTGTTTACATCTGATCTGAAGAACAAAATTAAAGATTTACTCACCTTTGCACGTCTGAAGCTTCTCTTGGGCCCTTCATGGGGCGGAGGCCATTTTCTGGTGCCATGACCCGGATATTTAAATGAAGGCTATACATTGTAAGAAGAAAGAATGCGTACATTGACTGTACCGGTCATCCTGTCACACAGTATGGAAAAGGACATATACAGCTGTGTGTTTAAAGTTAGTCCCTCAGCGTTCTTCAAAAGACCTCAGCAAGTGTCTTTCTTTTCTAACGTCTTTCTAAGGTTTCTATGGCCTCGTGCCATCTTTTTAGGGAGTTTATAGACTGATATGCAATACTGATCAAGGTTGCATTGTATGGCCTCGCGTAACACTAAGATAAACAACATGTTTCTTCGTCTGCTGGGATGCATTAATCAAGTCCTGAAGTATGGCAGTGGCGCCATCACTGCAAACTATGGAAAAACTGAGCAATTGGTGGGAATTTAACCCCCAACTGTTGCTAAATGCATGTTTGCCAGTGCACTGCCATGTCTGTCATGGCCTGCATGCTTGACATGAACCCCGAGACTCAATTAACACAGACTATTTTTCACACTCAAGCCCCATCCCCTAACACTTTTCCTTCTTTCAGTATTGCTGTGGCTCCATCACAGGAGAATGGTGTCATACAAGGCATCGCAGTGTTCACCGTTTACATATTTGAGCCAAGATTGTCATCCCTTGCAAATGTTTACACACTTATCAGGCAACGGTACCCCAAGACCTACCCCAGGTAGACCCACTGAAGCTCGCTCTTCATGTGTTAACACGATTACTTTTATACTCTCTAAAATTCTCTTGTTAAGTTGTTGTTATTGTTATTATTATCATTATTCTTATGAATACTATGGTTCGTAGATTTGACATTATGTGCTTTTTACAAATGACTACATTCCCCATGATTCATTTATCTGCTTTTTTGCTGTGTTAGAGGTTTACAATGTAATGTTTTGACTGACAGACTAATTGGCCAATTAGTATCCCTATAAACAACTTTAGAATAACCATATCAAATGCTGTATTCCATTCAGTTGTGCAAGAGAATGCTACTAAAACACAAGAACTAAAAGGTGTTTGGTTGTGTTAATGTTCTTTTTTTTATGCACCTTCTCCATAGTTGTGAAAATACATACTAAAATACAAAAATAATAAAGGAACGCAAGTCTTCATCATTGGGTTGAAAGGGTCTGAGCATGGAGAGTAACTCTAAAGTGTTGGTTCTTTTTAGTATATCAGCAATGTATATGAGTGATGCTTTTGAGTCAAATCTGTTTTAGATTAATCAAAAATATACAGCGCAAGTACTGAAGTCCGATTTCTGATGATTGACTCTTTTGACAGTGCGACCAGGAAAATCCTGAATGAACAACCATTTTTGAGTAGATAATTTTTTGCTGAATCAAACACGTGGAGATAATTGCAACTAACTGTGGGATTTATAAAAGCATAGTTATGATGATTATTTATATGGCAATGTAGAATTAAAAATACATGCTACATGAGTTTTGTCAGTATTTTATAAATGTTAATGAATAATAAATTGTAAATGGTATGAAATAATTTTTTTAAATGATTACAAAAAAATCTCTTTTTTATTTTTATTTAATAGAAAAGGACAAAAAACAACTGTGAAAAGTCATTAAAAAGTATATGTAAAGACTTTTTTTTTGTTAAACAATTATTATTATTTATTGTAAACTTAAATGTATTTATCCTACAAATTATTTTAATTGTTTAATTAATAAAAACAGAGCTGTGGTTGGAAGCCAGTGAAAGAAGCATCTAATATGAAACTTAGGATGGAATGCAGCATTGATCATTATGCACTTTCCTGACATTAATTTTAATCTTGCGTATCATTCTCCAATCAGGTCAGTGTGCCATAATAATTAACCGTATCCAGATCCTCCAGTACTAATGCTTATAAGGGAGCATGGGGTATGATTCAGATTATCTGTTATTAGAAGAACCTGTGTTAATTTAATCTGAAGTTAAACTCTTCCTATTGTATCTAAAATTATGTCATTTTTCAAGGTCAGTGTTGAAGGGTCGGACAGGGAGAGCTGTAGTAGAAATGCATGCAGTGAAAAAAAAAATGAAGCTTCAAAATTTCTCACTCTCTTCGCTGTCCAATAAGATCTTACTGTTCTCTATATATTGTTTTTGACACTGTTCATTTTTGTTGCTGTTTCCCTTTATTTTATTTTTTATTTTGAGGAATGCGGCTTGCTTCAAGCTTTCAGCTGGTTGGGCTTTCAAGAGGGAAATGGAAAGGGAAAGGCTTTCTCAGTGTCAGCTCTTTATAACTGCATTTTGGTTCTGCTTTTTATTTAAAAAAATAATAAATTTCCTCTTTGATTAAAAGTGTGTGTGTGTGTGTGTGTGTGTTTTGATTATTCATTAAAAATATGTAAAAAAAAAAAAAAGAATTCTGTGTTCCTTTGATGAATAGAAAGTTTAAAAGATATAATTTCTCTGAAATAGAAACCCTTTGTAACATTATAAATGATTTTACTGTCACTTTAATAAGCTTTTATAAGTTTAATGCATCCTTTCTGAATAAAAGTATTAATTTATATAAACATATCTTACTGAGAAATGGTTGTAGAGCTGTATACATCCTTTAACACTCACTTTAAAAACAAAACAAAACAAAAACAACAAAAAAGTAATCTAAAATATTATTGATATTGAAAGGGAAGTACATGGAGAAATTTTGTCATACACAAATTAAAAAAATGTTCAATCAAATAACTATAAGTGCCAGTAAAAGCACATCAAACAAAGCTTGAATTTTACACGAAAATAAATAATTAAGTTTTTCCATTAAAGTTTTCCATTAAAGATCCCGCACAATTGTGTGCTGTCCAAAACTTTCACTGTACTCATACTGAATATCTGCAAAAATTCCACAGGAAGCAGTTTGAATATATATATAGTTACACACATACACAGTGTGTGTGTGTGTGTGTGTGTGTGTGTGTGTGTGTGTGTGTGTGTGCGTGTGCGTGTGCGTGTGTGTGTTCAGTAATTGCATGTATCCAGCTCAGGTTTTCGTGTTTAAACATACAGCAGCAGAACAGATGGCTTGTAGAACTTTGGCAAAAATGATTGCTGTTCGATCAGAGTAACAACTTTTATTATGAGTTATGAAATTTGGCCCAACCTGAACTGTAGACCGAAGGGGATATGATACTAGCTGTGACATTTACTTTCTTATACGCTCCATCCATGATCCACTAAATAAACTAACTGGCTCATCAGAACAGCCGTTGAATCAACATGACTCACTTACTGAACGGGAATCTGAATGCCAACTAATGTACAGCTAATTACTTTGCACCTAATGGATCTTAATGGATGAGTTTCTCTGATTGGACTGTTTACCTGATAAAACTTTCAATACTAAAGTACTACTAAAGTACGCGATAGGAGCACATGGTTTGACTTGAATCAACCTTAACGCTAGCAAGATATTTAGCAACAGATAATGCAGCAACTTGGAACAAGTCACATCTAATAAACTCCTCCATCCCAAGCAAGTAAGGCTACAAATATAGCCGATTTTACACTTAAGCCACACAATGTTCCTTTTAACACTGCGTGTAGTACCACGTGAGGAGTCAAAGAAGTACATTTCCTCTCTTTGTGAACTTCTTTGGCCTGTTTTCCTGTTTCGCTGTTGTAATATTTTCCTGTTTCTGATCTCAACTACACACACTGTATTAAAAAATAAAAATAGGATTCCAAGAATACAAATGGTTAAAGGAACTAAGACTAATATTCATGGGTTGGGAGATAACCACTGCAGTTGAAGTGGAGATGGACTGCAGCATGGTCTAACAGAGAGTGTTATCATTTAGATTTACACACCGGCTTCTTCAGTAATACAGTTCAGCTCTGTGATCTGAAACTTTCTGACTTGAGAGGTTCTTTCCACTGAGAGAGGACTTTGTCCACAATATAGAACAGTTAAAGCTGTGATTTTTATCTAATATCTTACGTGTACTGTATGCTTCAGTCAGTTTTTTCCCTTGTAAATTAAAGCTGTGAATTAAAGTGTTAATATGCTGATATTTAAAAATATTTCTGATTTTTGTATACAACAGGTCATATAAAAATAATGTTGCACAATAATGCATTGCAACATAAGATAATCTTACTAGGAAAGTTATTGTAACATTCCACCCAAATGATCAGTTTCTGTATCTTTTATTATTTAGCCTATTTTAACGCTGCCTCAGATAAAGAAGCTTTTTTTTTTTTAAAAAAAGCCCCTAAAATAATTTCCCCACATTTTTCAACACAAATGACCAATAGGCTATTAACAGGCTTCCTTTGAAACCTGAAATAAAACTACAGGACAGCTTTGTTACATTCAGTGACCTTAAAAAAACTCCACTGGGAATTGTTTGGATGAAATGAGTAATAGATGCTAAACTCGTTAAGTTCTTTCAATTTCGTGAGGCAGTCTATGTAATCAAATGGTCATTAGCTGAAGAAAACAATGATCTGTGAATCATTAGCAATATATTTATTCAGTATATTCAAATATACCAGTGTTGGTTAAGTTAAATTTAACTTAACCAACACTGGTATATTTAAATACATATGAGTTTCCTGCTCTATATGCCGCTTTAAAACAAGCCTCATGACACACAAGTTTACTAAAGTGTGTCTGCAGTTTCATTAAGATACAATGCAAATTTGTATGAAAATACAGTGAGTCAGAGAATGAAGAGACATTATGACTCATCAATATCTGTAATGTAAAACAGGTGTATGAGAAATTTGGTGGATTCAAAATAATTAGCTCTTTGGTTGTTGTATTATTTTTTTTCAGTTAGATTTTACAGTTTAATTAATTTATTTTATTTGTCAGCAAAAATCTTTTTATAAATTCCTTTTAAGATTGCTTGGTCTTTTCTAGCTGATGAGGGGGTGTTTTAAATCTTTGGTGAAACTGTGTGTCTAAACACGAAATGTCAGAAGTTCAAACTATTAAAGTAGCTGATGACATTTTGTCATGCATTTGCAACCATTTTCAAAAGAGGATGTGATACTGGAAAGGGAATTTGTGCCTTTTAAAGGTGGTGCCAGCATGTCTGTTAAATGTGTTCAAAACATTTAACAATAACTTTTAACAGTTCACACTGAAGAATAATCTTTAACAATTAGGCTTGAGCCTATACCTTAAGTTATATACATTAAATCAAATTTTCTTTCTACCAATAACAAAATATATTATTATCATTATTGTTGTTGTTGTTATAGACTACGTAATCTCCTGATTACCCTACAGGATAAACTGATTTATACACACACACACACACACATTCTGTCAATAACAAAATATAATAATATACATTTACAATATATATGGTCATTTATTATTATTATTAGTAGTAAGCTGCCATTGATAGACAGACAGACAGAGAGACAGACAGACAGACAGATAGATAGATATAGATAGATAGATAGATAGATAGATAGATAGATAGATAGATAGATAGATAGATAGATAGATAGATAGATATAGATAGATAGATAGATACTGTAGATAGATAGAATAACATTAAAATAAAGTTAATAATAATTATTTGTATTATTAATATATATATATATATATATATATATATATATATATATATATATATATATATATATATATATATATATATATATAATAACATATATATATAATATATTATATATATTATAAATATATTAATATATGATTATTATTATTATTATTATTGCAAAATAACAGAAAAAACGGTAATGGTGCATAGTTTAAAAATTGACTGGGACAGTATAGTTGTCACGTGTTGGTGATGTAAACTGCAGGAAGATGAAGGAGATCAATGAAAAGTCCTTTAATCAGATAAATCCAGGAGAACGTGCACAAAACCCAGCTCAACATAGACGGAGAATGGACAAAAACTAAGGGAAAACTGAGGCCTTATAGGAATGAACCAAACGAAGTGAACAAATGAGATGATTAACAGACAACAGGCGAACTGAATGACATAATCAGGCAAATCAGGAAAACTTGGTCACAACAGAGAGAACAGAAAACAAGGCAAACACGTAACAGTTCACCCAAAAATGAACAATCGGACCCTTCAGCTAAATTATATTTGACCAAAGTATGTTATCTTTCTCATGTGTTATTCTCTGTTTAAAATCCACAATATTTGGCCAAATGTGTGTCCACTCGGAAATACCAAATGCATTCATCGAACTTCATGACGTTCTCGATGATGCCTTTTGTGTTTGGAACGGCATGGGCGTAAATGCATCTAATTTCCTTCTTGTATAATGCACACAGTGTGGCTGTGCGTGTGTTTTTTTAAGCCACTCTAGTGAAAGAGGAAGTGAAAGCAAAAGATGACTTGTGAAGGTCAGAAGCACGTGTGATGACGGCAGATACTGCCGGACTTTCTTTTCGTGTGGGTGAATACAATAAAAAAACTCCCTCGTCAAATTCCACGCATAAAGGGATAGCCCCCTCACAGAAGAGTCTCTATAAAGGCTGATAGTTTGGACAATGAGCCACACAGCAGCAATCCAGCTTGAGTGCTTCACCTCAAACAGACCTTCTGTATATCCAGCCAGTCTAATATAACAGAACGGCCAGAATGACCGCCTCTCGCTTCATCGTTTTCTCCGCAGTGGTCGTGCTTCTGTGTGCAGTTAGCCTCAGTGAAGGTAAGATGGAGGAGAAAGATAAATTAACATATTGAAAAAGATTAAATTATAATCTGTGCAACATACAGTCTAATTGTATACTATTTTAACAAAAACTTGGTTGTGTATTCTTTAATCTAGGTTTACGTATTGGACCACAAAGATGTTGTTTCTCCTTTTCGGACCGTCCCATGCCAGTCAAAAGAGTGGCTGAATACAGCATGACGAGCCAGCAGTGCCCCAACGAAGCCGTTCTGTAAGTGTAACAACAATATACTCTGTTTTTGTGTATGTGGGATAAAAAGCACAATAGTATTATTATTCGCATTATTAAACTGAGCATATTTGTAAGTATTTTTAAACCTACAAGAGCAAGTTACTTTGTGTTTGATGGTATTGAATTTCTCTGAATGCAGGTTCAAGACTGTGAAGGGTCATTACGTGTGTGCCAGACCCACTGACTCATGGGTAAAGGGGCACATCAAGATCATTGACAGCAGGAACATTGGAAGACAGGGGACCTTGTGATCAGACCGACCTGCGTCCGTCAACTTCTGAACCATTGTTGAGGCACTGGACAAGTGTGGAATCTGCGCAAAACTGAAAAGAAAAAGAAAGAAAAAACCTGACAAATGCATTGTCACTTACTAATCAGCATACTGAAGCTATGGGGTTAAAAAAATCCAGAATGTATGATGTTTGAATTGTTTCGTTTTTTAACTCGTCTGTCATTTATCTTACTATTGCATTTCTAAGGATAGTGTTTTGTACTGAAAAATAGAGTATTGCAGATTACTACCATATAGCCTAAAGTATAAACTACTTTAAAGAAGAACATGAAATATTTTTGTAATGTGTCATTAGAGACAACATATTATGATCAAGATCTGTTTATGTAGGTTTGTGCTAATGTATACCTCCTCACAATAAAGACTTTCTGAGTCTCTATTTGGCTTTTCATGCTTGTTCATTTGTACAAAGATTATCCTGTGTTATCTTTTGCCATGATTCACACTGTTCACACTTACAGAGATCGTACAGTTTCGAGATTTCTGTACATTTGAAAACATTCGTATTTGCATGCAAGAGCCTGTTGACATGCAACCTCCTGAACCTTTGTCCGTGGAAATGTTGCCACGTATATCCGCTTTGGCATCCTACAGGTGGTGTAAGATATTTTTTCATTTATTCATGACGTATTGACACAAATTTCAACTTATTTTCAATGGTCACTTTGTCGTGTCCACTGTACTAGAAAGACTGTAGCTGTTGCGGCGCAGTCAAGGTGTTACTCACCTATCAAAGAAACAAAGCAACCTCGAAGTCCGATAGCAGGCCATCTGCTCCTTGAGTTCTCTCCAGTGCTGTAAAGCTGATCCGATATTTACAGTATACGGGTCCTACTTCTTGACTTATTGCCTTAAGCCGTCTTTTGTTCCGCAGACGTTTTCCTTTTTTGTTTTTTTTCTGCCATCTCTATCTTTCTGTCATCGTTCTGTTCGGCTTATTTGCATCCTGTGCACTAAACATGGTCTCCTCCACATCATGATTAGACAGACGCCCGAATCAGTTTTCTTAAAGGGGGGTTGAAATGCTTGTTTTCACTCAATATCCTGTTAATCTTGAGTAGCTACCTATAGAGTAGTACTGCATCCTTCATAACTCCAAAAAGTCTTTAGTTTTATTATATTTATAAGAGAAAGACAGTCTGTACCGCTTTTTTCCCGGAAAAACACGAGAGCCTGGAGGCGTGAAGTATGGGCGGAGCTAAAGAATCACGAGCGCCAGTAGGCTTTTGCGTTGAGAGCGTTTGGAAGCTGTGACATTACCATGAGGAAAAAACCATCATCCAAAACAAGCCATGGCTAACAGTCAGATTCAGCCGTTTATTTATGATCCAGAATCAGATCCAGAGGCTGAAACTGAACAAGAGCAGCAGCAGCAATGACTACAGCAGGACGTCTCTATGTGGTATGTATTGAAACTGTATATATTTGCTTAGCGGTTTTGGAAAATGACTAAGTTCCACTTTATGTCGTCTTTTTTTTTTTTAAGGTGTACATGTGGAAAGTGCAGTTTGATGACAACATCGCATGTTGTTTACTTGATGTGCTTACGCGCCGATAGCTAAGTTAACAACACAGAGATATTTGAAGCAGTTTTACTCACTGCATGCGGTTCCAACACACGATCGTGAACCTTTTTCGTTGGGACTGCATTATCCTTAAGAAATAAACAATGTGCAAATCCGGCATCAAACTGGGCCTTGTTTGTAAAACAAGCATCTTCGAAATGAAGGGAACAAATAAAAACACTTGCACAACTCCGTTGATGCTCTGTTAAAATAAACTCCATCCACTGGTCCCTTAATGCAGTTTTTCTTTTGGTAATCTGTGCAGGGTTGTCTTGCCCTGGCAACCAAAAACACACTTCTTTTGTGACATTTCGCGACGCTCTCGCTCTGATCAGTGAATGTCTGTTGTGCTCTCAGTGTGCTGCTATACGTACAACTTAATTTTTTAAACTTTGTCCATGTTTAGCATGGGAATCCAACTCTTTAACAGTGTAAAAAACTCAGTATGCATGAAATAGCATTTCACCCCCCCCCCCCCCCCCCTTAAGAGTTTTTGAAAAATAGCTTACCCCACCTTTAACACGCTATGTGATTCCGCTAGACCTTGACAGGTAAACATACTGTTACGTCTGGCAGCGTCGAAAGAAGGGGCGTGGTTTCATCTGGCAGAAGTAATAGTTTCTCCAGCAAAAATAAATCATACAAAGACAAAAATATTTCATATTTACCTGCTTCACTTAGACACTGAAACTTAACAGCACGTGAGTAATGAGGCAAACACTGCCTACTTAGTAATTGCGAAAACAACTCGTCATTCTATACAAACAAATTTTCTTCACTTACTGTACATAATTAATAACGTAGATATTTTTAAACATTGCTCTGTTAAACGAGATGGAAAGGTCTGGAAACAGTTTATGAGCTTATGAGTCTGACGTACAGTGGAGTAAGTGGTGTTTTTAACCACAGGATTGTGGTCATGTGTATTCTGCTGTTGAACTTGAAAGAAGTCATCTTCAAATATAACACGGCTTAGTTCTCTTTTCGGCCCACAAATACACGTCATGTTGGTAAAAGGAAGTGATGCTGTCCATTTTAGATCCAGATACTGTATGTATGTAGCTATTTGTGAGATTTAACCATGCAGAGGTAGCGGTCAAAACCTGGCATTCAGAATTCAGCTACTGAGAAGCTAGAGGTCATTAGGACTAACTGATTTTGATGGTGATCAGTTGGCCTAACACAAGCGCTTTCAACCTTTTGAATAAAGGCCTCCTGTAGTAAACCCACATTTCAAAAATAATAAACACTTTTCTCTCACTTCTGTTATCTGACAGGGTGCTCGCCTCTGAGATATGTTTGTCTCACGAGTTTGTTTATAGGAGCAAAGGAAGTAAAGTTTCCTTACCTTAGCAAAGGAAAACCAGTCTCTTATTAAGCTCAAATTAAGCTACTGTAGGTACAGTAGTTCGGTAGTGAGACGTTTGAATAAATTAGCGTTTGCGATTGACAACGCAAATGACAATGTTGTGATGAGTAGGCTATACTAACTTTGTTATACTCGTACAATAGCCCACTGTAGCGCGGCCTAAGCTTTTGTTCTTAATGGCATTTCTTTTGCTTGCATTACTTTTACTTTTATACTTTAAGTAGTTTTGAAGCCTGTACTTTTACACTTTTACTTGAGTAAAAAGCTTGAGTTGATACTTCAACTTCTACCAAAGTCTTTTTAAACCCTAGTATCTATACTTCTACCTGAGAAATGAATGTGAATACTTTTGACACCAGTGCTAATAACGGAACGCCGACATCTTATGTATCCCCCGGAACTGGGCGCAATAATCAATCTATTGACTTATCGCGCAATATATGTACATGACCTCAATCATTTTTGGTGTCGCAATATATCACCCATTATATTTATATTACAAAAATGTATGTCACCATGCTTTGTACATTCCGCTTGCGACAGTGACTTTTGCAGCTTCTCGTACATAACGTGATGTAGTCATGAGGTGCTAGTTCAAATTAAAACAATGCTTCTACAAAAAAAGTTTCACCTGCAGATATGGCCATTTTAAGGTATTTAATATTTTGATACTTAATTTCCATGCTCTAAATATTCTTAAAAATTAAAGGTGCACTGTGTAATTTTTAGCGGCATCTAGCGGTGAGGTTGCAAATTGCAACGAACGGCTCAGTCCTCGCTCACCCCTCCCTTACGGTGCTGATGGTGGCTGACACAGGTAAAGATGTCGTCGGTAAAGACACCATAGCAATGAGATTTCTTTACAAAGATAAATCAAGAAATTATTTTTACTTAATTATTTAATAAATCAATGTTATTGCGAATGTTAATGTACTTGTTCATCATTCTGTTTGGGGCTACTGTAAAAACATGATGGTGACTTCCGTGTTAGGGGACCTGCGGTGTATGTAGATAGAAATAGCTTGATCTAAGGTTATAAAAACATAACAGTTCATTACGAAAGGTCTTTATACACCTCTTTATACACCTCTGAAAACATAGTTATATATATATATATAGTTATATATATATATATATAACTATGTTATATATATATAACATTGCGCCAGACGCAAATTTTAGTTGCGTCTGGCGCCGATACAGGATGGCTGCCTCCGTGACGAGCTCCGCATATGTTTTTGTGTTTTTGTTAGTTTGTCCTGTCTTTAGTTATATTCCTGCCATCAGTTTCACCAGGGAAGAACTGCTGAACATTCGGCAGAACACACCACAGGATATTTTACCGGATTTCAATTATTCAGACGTTTTACTGAACGTTGTTATCGGAGGAGCGGCGGCGCTGATCAAGCGCTTCAGGACGCGCAGACGGGGGAAGCGAGCGGGAGCGCTCGTCAGACTCAGGAAGCGCGGATTTCGAACGCCGTTGCCTAGCATCCATCTGGCAAATCTCCGCTCTCTACCCAACAAAACGGACGAACTCCTTCTGCTTTCTCGGACAAATAAGGATTTCACACACTCTGCTGCTCTGTGTTTCACGGAAACCTGGCTGAATGACACCATACCGGACAGCGCGCTCCATCTGCCGGGCTTTCAGCTGTTTAGAGCGGATCGTGACACAGAATCAACGGGGAAATCGCGTGGCGGCGGGATATGCTTTTACATCAATGAACGGTGGTGTACAGATGTAACTGTGTTAAAGAAGACGTGCTGCTCAAATCTCGAAACACTCTTCATTAACTGCAGGCCGTTCTATTCGCCGCGGGAGTTTCACTCGTTCATTCTGGTCAGTGTTTACATCCATCCCCAAGCGCATGTGAGCTCAGCTTTACAGAAACTCGCTGATCAGATCACAGAGACAGAACAACAACACCCGGACTCTGTTTTAATCATTCTCGGGGACTTTAATAAAGCCAATCTGTCCCGTGAACTGCCAAAATACAGACAGCATGTTACTTGTCCCACCAGAGACAGTAATATATTGGATCACTGTTACACCACAATAAAGGATGCATTTCACTCTGTTCCACGAGCAGCTTTGGGACGTTCTGATCACCTTCTGGTTCATCTAATACCGTCCTACAGGCAGAAACTAAAATCAGCTAAACCTGTATCAAGGACTGTAAAAAGATGGACTAATGAAGCAGAGCAGGATTTACAATCTTGTTTTGACCTCACTGATTGGAGTGTTTTTGAAGCTGCTGCCACCGATCTGGATGAACTCACAGAGACCGTAACATCATATATCAGTTTCTGTGAGGATATGTGTATTCCTACAAAGACTCAACTAATTTACAATAATGACAAACCGTGGTTCACTGCAAAACTCAGACAGCTCCGTCAGGCCAAAGAAGATGCTTACGTGAAGGGGGACAATGTCTTGTATAAACAGGCTAAATACACATTGGAAAAGGAGATCAAAGTGGCAAAGAGGAATTATTCTGAAAAAATAAGGACTCAGTTCACTTCCAACGACTCCGCATCAGTGTGGAAAAGTCTAAAGAAGATCACCAATTACAAGACACCACCCCCCAGCACCGTAGAGAATCAACGACTGGCAGACGATCTGAACGAGTTTTACTGCAGGTTTGAAAGAACACCCATCACCTGCCCTGAACGCCTCCCCACACAACCATTCACACCCTTCACAACTCCTGCAACCAGCCCTGAATGCCTCTCCAAACTACCGTTCACACCATTAACAGCTCCTGCAACCCATCCTGAACACCTCTCCAATCAAGCACTCTCACCATTCTCACCTCCTGCATCCCCCCTCTCCCCCACACCTGCAATTCAGATCAGCGAGGATGCGGTGCGCCAGGTCTTCCGGAAGCAGAAAAGGAAAAAAGCACCAGGCCCAGATTGTGTTACACCAGCCTGTCTGAAATCCTGTGCTGACCAGCTGGCCCCCATCTTCACACAGATCTTCAACAGATCGCTGGAGCTGTGCGAAGTCCCTTCATGCCTCAAACGTTCCACCATCATCCCAATCCCTAAGAAACCCAAAATTACAGGACTAAATGACTACAGGCCTGTGGCTCTAACGTCTGTAGTCATGAAGTCATTTGAAAAACTGGTGCTGGGCCACCTGAAGGACATCACTGGACCCTTGCTGGATCCTCTTCAGTTTGCCTACAGAGCAAACAGGTCTGTGGACGATGCAGTAAACATTGGACTGCATTATGTTCTGCAACACCTAGACAGACCGGGGACTTATGTGAGGATCCTGTTTGTGGACTTCAGCTCGGCCTTCAACACGATCATCCCAAACCTCCTCCTGCCCAAACTAAATCAGCTCTCCGTGCCCACCTCCGTCTGTCAGTGGATCAACAGCTTCCTGACAGACAGGCAGCAGCTAGTGAGGCTGGGAAAATACACATCCAGCTCCCGTACAATCAGCACCGGAGCTCCCCAGGGCTGTGTTCTCTCCCCACTGCTCTTCTCCCTGTACACTAATGATTGCACGTCTAAGGACCCCTCTGTCAAGCTCCTGAAGTTTGCAGATGACACCACACTCATCGGCCTCATTCAGGACGGTGACGAGTCTGCTTACAGACAGGAGGTAAAAGAGCTGGCTGTCTGGTGCAGTCTCAACAACCTGGAGCTTAACACCCTCAAAACAGTGGAGATGATCGTGGACTTCAGGAGAGACCCCCCTGCACTCCCCCCACTCACCATCATGAACAGCACTGTGACTGCAGTGGAGTCATTCAGGTTCCTGGGCACCTCTATCTCTCAGGACCTGAAGTGGGACATTCACATTGACTCCATTGTGAAAAAGGCCCAGCAGAGGTTGTACTTTCTCCGCCAGCTGAGGAAGTTTAACCTGCCACAGGAGCTGCTGAAACAGTTCTACTCCACCATCATTGAATCCATCCTCTGCACTTCAGTAACTGTCTGGTTCAGCTCAGCTTCTAATTCTGACCTCAGAAGACTACAGAGGGTAGTCCGGACTGCTGAGCGAATCATCGGTTCAACCCTCCCATCTATTCAAGAACTGTACTTATCCAGAGTGAGAAAAAGGGCTGTCAAAATCACTCTGGACCCCTCACATCCAGCACACTCCCTCTTTGAACTGTTGCCATCTGGTCGACGCTACAGAGCACTGAGCACCAGAACGACCAGACACAGGACCAGTTTCTTCCCTCAGGCAATCCATCTTATGAACAGCTTATAATAACGGCGGACACACTACACTTTATATTTATATACACACACACTTTATTTATCTAACACACATACTTAGTATACACTTAAATTTTGCACCAATATATATGTACATACATAACTTCATTTTGTAATATACTTGCCTACAATTGTCATTTGTATATTGTTATTCACTCTCTACTTATTTGTATTTTTTATTCTTTATTATGTGTTTTATGTTCTGTCGCTGTCATTCTGTTGTACTGCGGAGCTTCTGTCACGAAAACAAATTCCTCGTATGTGTACATACCTGGCAATAAAGCTCATTCTGATTCTGATTCTGATTCTGAAAGGCCTATATTATATTGCATCTCTATAAATAGATCATTGTAAATATTACACATTGAATGTTTAAAAGTTTGTTGTCATTTGGAAGGTCTTCTTGCATTATTATTCTGTAACATGATAATATAATCAGTGGCATAAAATGGTCTTCAAACTGACAATTATATCGCTTATCGCAATGATTTATGATACATCCTATGTTGTTTACGTTACAAATACTAAACTGAGAGTGATATAGGCCTACTTTGTTTGCATATTACATTCTAATTAGGTGGATGCATTTATGCTGCAAAGACAATGAAAAAATGTGCTGAATTTTGGTTTCTTAAATTTATTTGTAATGGATTTTTCTGAAAATTAATTTAATATCAAACTACAGTTGGTCTAACAGTTAAATGCCAACTCACACAAAACTGACCTGGAAACTTTAGTTAATGTTTTATATAGGCTAGTTGTGGATATTCGGCTAGAGCTTGTACAAGTAAAACGCCATTCACGCTGGAGTGGATTTCAGCTTTTTGCAGGGTAAAAAGGGAAGCAAGATTAATGTGTCTGGTAGATGTATGAGGTTTAGGGAAGTCTGATGCTCCAGACACACTGTTTCTTCTCGCCTGACCTCTGGTGGTGTTTTTTATTTTATTTAATTTTTTATTGTCTTAATGTGAATAAAATTCGCTAAAGGTGAATGTTTTACACATTTAATACTTAATATAAATAATATAAATAATAAATAATATAAATACATTTAATATAAATAATATAAACACAAAATAAATTATCTGGTTTTGATTTTACAGAACAGCGGTCCTACCGGAAACCGTCTGCAGACTTCTACTGCCACCTACTGATAAAAAGGGATAGGTCTGATAGGTTTTCATTGGGAAACTACACTAAAACAAACAAAAAAACAAACAAACAAAAACCCTAGGCTCAAGGTTTCAGTTTAATTGTGAGTTTAGGTGTTTTGGTGAAATTCTTATATGATCATGAAGATCTGATTTAGTGTTGACTGGCAAAATGTACTCTATTAAAATAAAGAAATTTTTAGTTTATTTATTTATTGTTTTACTGGGGTTTTGAATTCTGCACTTATTGCATTGTTGTTACCAAAATGTCTGTAAAAGTAATGGATAATGTCCCGACAGAAAAGTGGCAGTTAGTGTAACTACGTTTATTTTTTAATATTTGTGCAACTACTCTTTCAATATTCCACTAGAGGGCGGAATAAGTATTATGAAAAATCACAGTCAGAAGACATCTTTAGAAATTCACTTTATAAAAAGCCAGGTTAATGTCCACAAAATATACAGCTAAAGTACAGTGTAGGATTATTATTCAACGAACAAATATTATTGATAAAATTAATAATTTCTTATTGAGCAATCTTGATTAATAAAAGCACAATAAATGATAACCCATATAACCATTGGTTAATAAAAAGTCTTACTAAAATGACCTCCCACAGACACCTTAAAACAATGCAATGCTCTACTGGCATCCAAGTACAGTATGTAATATTAATAACTCAACTTCTCTCTGTGGTAATGATAGACCTACTCTTACAAGCTCACAGACTTTTAGGAACTGTTGATGTGTTTAATTTTTGGTGCCCTATTGGCATTTTGTTATTTCTCTGTAAATATTTTTATATGGAACCATAAGCACAGTGCCGAGATGGGAAGTAAGTACAAATGGGCGTACTTCGTTACTGTACTTAATTAGATTTTTCTGGTATCAGTACTCTTAGAAAATTACCCGAGATGGCTTTAAGAACACAGATAAACCATATAATGTTGTATATCATATATTTATTGTATTGATGTTTCATCAGGTAGACTAAAAGTGTCTGTCTGCATTTTATTCAACTACAGCAATAGCAGGAAATCCAAAATTTCCTGCAACATAATAATTAAATTATATTATTTCATTGAGTCTCACTTGTGCACTTTCTGCGCAGCACCCTTCAGTGTGAACGAAACAGACGTTACATTACGTGTGTACTCACCAATGCTCACAACACCCTATTTTGGGTAGAAATAGGAAAAATAACACTTTAATTAGAAGTAAACATCCAATGCATATGTTTTTAGAGAGGTGTCCATAAGATTTCCTGACAAAAAAAAAAAAAAAAATATATATATATATATATATATATATTGTGACAGATTTAATAAAATAATAAAACCTTTTTTGATGATTTAGAGGCCCCCTGCATGTTAACAGGGGGAAACAAGTGTGAATTTTGCATTCACTCTAATTGTCTTTGCTTGCGTTTCAGTCAAATTTACATTATAACTCACCTCAGTTTTGCCATTCTTAAAGCATCATAATAATTTTGAGTTGTTTCCAGGGACAAGAGTTGTTTCACCCTGCAATCTAGGATGTGGTCTACGTGATAGCAATTTATTTTATTTTTTTATCAGCTTAGTCTTTTCTATGCTTGTGTTGTATATGATGGTTGTTCAGCCAGGATACTTTTACTTCAAATGTAAATTATTTTGTAGTAATGGCTACTTTTTACTTAAGTACTGTACATGTCAGTGCCCATACTTCTTTACTTTAACCCGAGTAAAAAAAAAAAAAAGTGTAGTCAGTACTTCAACTTTTACCGGCGTCTTTTTAAACATATCTGTTCTTCTACTTGAGTGAAGAATACTTTTGACATTTTTACTACTATAAATGCAGGGGTGCTTGTGTGTGGTTTTTGACACCCCTTAAATTATTTCCCCCTGCTCATATGCAGTTTTAGCACATATAACAACACCTTTGAATAAAGGGTCAGATGGTTTCAAGACAGAATTTTGTTTTAATAAGAATAGACCAGAGATGCATCTCTTTTCTTTTGCAAGAAAACCATATCACAGTCTTTATATAAAGGACTGCTGGCAGTTCACCGTATACTTTTACCTTCTCTGTCTCTCATGAGGTGGAGAATGAAGACCTTCATGAAGACTTCATCGCTGTTTGGAGAATAAAAAACCTGGAGAATAAAAAAATGTAAAAACATGTTGAATCACATTTTACTTGTGAACTCTTCACTTTTCCAGGCACTAAAGCAATTATGAGCGTAAACAGTATCTGTTGTATTAAAAAAATCAATATCTGATTAGCTATGAAACGGCAGGAGTCTTATTTCTGGACAAGCAGCAGCCCTTTCAAACGCATTGTGTGAGTATTCTCTCGATATGTTACTAATCTTTAGTATTTACTTTACATTCATGCAGTTTTAATGCTTTGTCTGTAATCTGCTCTAGATGTGTAAAAGTTCCAGATTCCAAGAAACAGAAGAAAGGAGAGATTCAGAAGAACCTGTTCTGAATGGACTCTGAGTATAAGTGGGTCCAGAGGGCCATTAAGTACTTAGACAAGAAACAGGCTTTAAATTCAACAAAATGAAACTTTCTGAAAAAATAAAAGTAACAAAGTGATGTGACATGCAGCGTATTGTGCTGAATTTGTGCTCTGCATTTAACCCATACAAAGTGCACACACAAACACACACCCAGAGCAGTGGGCAGCCATTTATGCTGCAGCACCCAGGGAGCAGTTGGGGGTTCAGTGCCTTGCTCAAGGGCACCTCAGTCGTGGTATTGCCAGCCCAAGACTCAAACTAACAACCTTAGGGTTAGGAGTCAAACTCTATAATCACTAGGCCACAACTTCCCCACTTTTTTGTTTTCTTTTAAGGATAAATTTTACACACACACACACACACACACACACACACACACACATACACGTGTGCTTAAAACTATAAAAAAAATTCAGAGAGTCACTATTGTAATGTGTATTATTCAAATGTGTTGATCTCGTCATTATCTATAATATTATGACAAAAGGCTACTGATCTGATGTCAGTTTTAAATGACATAAAATAGTGTATACAGAAGATGTCATATGTTCGGAATAACTTCTTTATTTCAATATTTACTTTACTGTTACGATTTTGACAAGTACTATATACTTTAAATATATATATATATATATATATATATATATATATATATATATATATATATATATATATATATATATATATTGAAAATGGTTTTTGAGATTTATTTCTTTGATGCACAATGTTATCCCTTAAGCAAACTACTTAAAAAGCAACCCCCAAATGTCAAGTCACCTTTATTTATACACTTATTTATGCACTTTCTACAACACAGACTGTGTCAACGCAGCTTTACAGTGTTAAACAAAAAATAGTGATTCAGTGGTGCAAACAAAATTAAGTTGTGCTGTAAAGCAGCTTTAAAAAGAAATAAACAGTCATAATTCATTTGAAATCAGTTAATTTTTTAAATTTTATTTCAGTTCAATAACTGTGTAAAGTCCATCAATTATAGATATAAAGCAGATAAGCAGCGATTTCATCATCCAGCTTAGTTAAATTCAGTCCGTTTAGAGTAATGTCAATCGCTAAATATCAGGTGTCTCCAACTAAGCAACAAAGCAAAAGGTGACAGTGGCAAGGGAACCCAAACAAAATCGTTGACAGAAATGAAGAAAAAAAAACTTTGGGATAAACCAGGCTCTGTCTGGGGGCCACTCCTCCTCTGGCCAGATGAACCAACATGTTGTGTTTTAATTCCTGGCTGCATCACAAGTCAGATTTTTTTTAAATTATATGTATGCGGTCCATTTTATGAACAAAAGGTTATCAAACATTTTAACATTCCTGTTGTAAAAAAATGCATACTGTTATGATGCTAAATAGTAAACGTTGTAACTACTATTTGTATATTCCACTAGAGGGCAGAGCCATGTTCTGTTATCCTGACCAGAGCCTAAAAGGACTTTGTCCTGACTCTGTTAACAATTTTTTTAAATCCCCCATTTTAATTGTATTATTTGTTTATCTGTGCGTGTTTTGACGTATGGCGTATGTATGTGCCGAGCCAACTTCACACACAGCATCTTTTTCATTTTTCCTCCGTCCTCGTGCCTGCCTACAAATACCACAATCCTTTGTAAAAATCCAGCGATCCAATTAAATGCGAGAGTGGGCGGGATATTATGACATCACTACAAGCAGCCAGTCGCTGACCAATAGGGCTTGAATTATCCAGGAGGAGGACAATCGCCTTTCATGCTCGCAGCATTGTAACATTCCCCCCCGGCCGATGCTTGCATGCTTGTTTTTGTCCTGTGCACGTTTACTTCCCTTAAAATCCATTCATTTAGTCCAAATCCGAGTCAGCAATCAGGGTTCGTCGTGGCTTCTGCACTCGACCATCTTTGAGTCGACTCATCTTTTTATGCCTGATCTGTTGGGTTTCACAGTGGGTGTTGTCACAGGACAATGATCGAGCGACCCGACTCAGCTGTTTCCAGCGTTGCAGTGAGTACAGTTTTCATACATTTATCCAAATCTGTCCATAAAATCCTTTTAAGGCACATCTGGCTTATGGATTCATGTATTTGAATGGTGAATTGATTCTAGCGTGACTGTCCCTCTAGTCATCTATATGTTATGGTAAGATGGTTTCACATTTATGCCTTAAAAGTTAACTAGCATCTCCTTATCTTACTAATTTCACCAATAACTATTCAATAGACACTAGTACTTATTCCAATGTTATTTACTAGGCAACATATTCCAGTATAACTACTGCTCTTTCAGTACATGCTAGTCTCTATATCAAGTAACACATTACTGTTTATTTGTTAATGGCAACACATTGCAAATTCTTTGGTTATGTGTGGTTCAGTTAGCAATTGTTTCTATTCCTAGTCTAAAGGTAAAAACAACTGTTGGAATACATACAACAGACAGATTTCCCATTGAATTTAATAGCTTATATTTGCAATTTGTCAAAGCAAAGAAAACTTGACTAGCAAAAGAAAAAGCCCTAGCATATAAAAACAAGTCTCTTCATTATTACTTTTTAGAAATGAAAACTAAGTACAAGTTCCGTAAACGAAGATACTAGTTATTCTTTAAGAAATAAATGTGAAAATAGTATGCCATAATCTAGGACTCATAAACTTGATCCAAAGCTCACTGGTTCCTGTGTTTTATTGAAAAACAACTATTGATAAAGTGAATTATGAATCATGTACCTTAGCTCATGTAGTAAACGTTGTAACCATATGAAAACTAAGAAACAAACTCCTCAGAATCATGTTCTTATACTCAAATAACCCCTGAATTTTAAACATTACCTATCAATAAAAGCATAAGTGAAATGGTAAATCACATATTGTAAAAGTGAATCTGAGAAGTGCCTTTTTTTGGCCCTGTTGTGGTCGAGGCTGCACACATGTAATAATATGTTGATTAGCATTGACCACAAGACAGATGATCTTGATTGCAGATGCATACATATGTGTTTTTGGAGTGAAATGGTTGGGCTATTAATAGCTGTTTGGAGCAGCAATTGGAATGACAGGCTCTAAGCATGATGCGCAGCTCTCTTGCGGAGAGCAGTGAGTGGAGATGCATTTAAATGGGGTTAGAGGGAAGAGCAGCCAAAAACTGTCACCAAGCATATATCACAATCCCATTCGTGTGAACCACTTCATACATCTGCTTAAAATCAACGTTGGGTCATTTGGTTTAAAGTAATTGCAAAAATAGCTCATAAAGGGGAAGTTGGTTCCGGGAAAAAGTCTAGCATCATTTCTTTGCAGATGATATTATTGATAGTATATAAGTTTATACATTTAATACTCCAAGTGCTTTTTGGGGCCATGATATTTAGGGTCCTCTTGTCAGCTGTGTTATACTTACTTTAAAGGCTGAATGAGTTGCACAAATGTAAACCTATTCTGATTAGTAAGCTTGTGAAAACCCACATTGTTTCCCACCTACGCTATTTGCATCCTTCCATCTGTCATGTTCTCCAGATTGCACGCCTAAATTAGGATGCTAACATGGAGAGGGGCTCGATAATCAATGATTTAATTCACCCATTTGGCCAGATGTTTTGTTGTTTGCTTTGTTGGGCCATGGCATCAATCTTACAGTTACATAAGAGTGCTTCAAGAGTGAAAGAGTGGAAAATGCCCTGAGCTTTTTCACAGAGCATGGCTATTTATAGACCGTATGAATTATATAGCATAGTTTTGAAGAAGATGCTGCTGCGTTCTGCGCAGCAAGTGTTCATAAACTGTCAGAGGTTTCATATCAAATCCATTTTGACATTTTGTTCTTTTAAAAGGATAGATCACAGGTAAATAAAATTGTCATTTATTTATGCATGTTGTTCCAAGGCTGCATGATTTTTAGGAATGTACCGATAATCAAATTCTAGCCAATACAATAAGCTGATAAATATTTTGTGATAATTATGTTATGGCCAATAAGTGTTAAATGGCTATGCTGTTAATATCTTTTACATAATTAAATCGATTTTTCGTTATTTTTACATAATTTTTTTATATTTTACATATCTGAAAATATTATGTCTATAAAATTGAAAAAGAAAAGACTAAAATCTTGACATTTTGGCATGCAACTTTATAATGTATATAAAAATAATACTATAATATCAGTTATTAACTGATGATTTTTCTAAATTATCGGTATCACTAATAACTACCGTAGTGCCAATCTAATGTCCATGAAAAATGTTGGTTTTTGTATTTTGTTTAAAGGAACGTATTGTCTAAATAAAAAAATAAATACTAAAATTGCCATTGCAACAATGTAATGTACAATATAAAAAATAATGAAAATAATGCATTTGACATTATTATTAAATTAGTGTTTAAAGATTAATTTTAAGTGAGCGTTAGATAATGGAGAGGTCATATAAATGTAAAAACAGGAAAAATAAGATTATTTATTCTTAAAAGAAAATATTTAGAGTTGAATGTTACATCAATACCATATCGGTTATTGGCCGATAATTTTTCAGATTTATCGGTATCGCCCTATAACCAGTATAGTACTGATGTAACTTTCATCTCTAAATTTTTTTTTACCTTGTCATATTCATTCATTCAGGCCAAAAAGTGTTAAGTTGCCCTGATAACTGTAGCCCTCCCCGTTCAAACTCTCTCTCTAACCCTAAACGATGAGTATGGCCCCAACTACTTAGTTTTCCATTGGCCTACCATGCATGAGAAGCTCAGCGGAGCCAACGCAAAGCGGTCAATTGTGTTTGCCTTGCCTAGCATGTGCTTTAGCGCTCTGTTTCCTAGAGCATGAGATTACAAGAGATGGAAAGTGACAGAGAGAAAGGGATGGAGGAGCTCGAGAAGGACTTACAGCTGGACAAGGCGCTAACTGTGATCTGGAGTGAAATCCACTGTCTCCATGACGGCATTGAGTTCATGATGGATTTGATGCGAAATGTAAATGAGCAAGAGGAACAGGCTTCACCTCATCCCATGTATCCTCCCTTCCCCAGCCTCTTGGTTTCCCAAAGTTTGTGTTTGGGCTAGAAAACCGCTTTACCTCCTAGTCGGCTTGTAGCTGTTTTGGTGTGTTATTTTCATATGTGCTTAACACGGATCTGTTTACTCATCCTCAAATTAGCAAAATTCCATGTTGTCCTTTGTTGTGGTAACCCTGCATGTGAGATTAGGAGTTAGGCTACACCAAGACATTATCAACTGGAACTAATGTTAATATTAGCGTAGCCTTTAATATCTTTCCTCTGAAGTCTCCCTGAGACCTGTTTTGAGAGGGATAACTGTAATGGAGGAGCCGTTCTGCTCTTTAATCACTGGAATGTGGAGTAAAGCTGTGTTCTCTTCCAGCAGAGGAATCTGGAGGGTTATGTCGGCTTCGCCAACCTCCCCAACCAGGTGTACAGGAAGTCCGTGAAGAGGGGGTTTGAGTTCACACTCATGGTTGTCGGTAAGTCGCAAAATTCTTTTGCCTATGTGAGAAAGTCATTCTATGGAAAGTTTGCATATTGAAGTTTTCGTAAGATTTTAGACATTAAATAAATGTTGTTCTTCCATTTCAAGCTAAATTAAGTTTGTCTTAATATAAGTAATTAAGGCTTCAGGGAATTTTCATTTAACTTTAACGTTTGCAGTTCAGTTTGCCATATGTTTCTTAAAAAGCTGGAATTTTGTAAAATTGATATACTTAATTCTGTTTGGATCTATTGTTTATGATGCCATCATGGCAACATGATGACCAATGACACAAAAAAGATTTTAAAAAGATTTTAAGTTCTTTCGCATTCACGTCTTGAAAGGATGATGATGTCACAATTAAGTTTTCTGATTTATGGTAGTTCGCTACTGAAAAAAATGGTCAACTATGATGGTAAAAGGGTTGTCGCATAACCTGGGAGACACAATTTGAAGTTATTTTGATAATACATAATTCAACTAAAATCTTTAAAAATATATATATAAAGACAAAATGCTGGTTTTTAATTCTATGTATTTTGCATATTTGATGAGAATATTTGAGTGAGAACAGGCCTAAAAATGAATAAAAAAAACTAACAAAAAACGGAGGAAAAAATATATATAGTAATGTTGTCCTCCATGATTATTTGAAAATGTTTTTCTTCACCTACACGAGGAACATAAATGGCAAGACTTTGATGAAATGGCACAGAAACTGTAGTTTGTTGTTTGCTTCAAGTGAATAATCTGTCTCTGGCTTAGAAGCAAAGTGGTTTTTTTTAGCTGTTGAACAAATGAGTAACATACAAGAGTAAGATATATGAGGAACATCGGGGTAATCAATACTCTTTTCAGCATCACACACAGTCTGTGGTTTGGATGCTGTGACTAAAGCTGTATTGGAAATATGGATCTCAGTGACATAACTGTCACAGAGTGTTTCGCCCATGCAACTGGCTTTGTGTCTGTTAGCACTTGCAGTAGGTTTGCCTTCCAGCTCTGGTGTGAAATAATCTTTCTTTTTTCTGTTCCTCTATTCCTCTTCCAAGTTGTTACTCATTCTGTGTCTTTGTCTCTCACTCATTCTCTTCCTCTTGTTATATAGGCTTGTCTAGTTTGTGGTTTCTTGTTTGGTAAACCAGGCTTTTGAGATGCTTGTAGTGGTGCCAGGTGTTGAGCCGCGCTAGTCTTTGTTGAAAGCTAGTTGTATTGCCTTCAAGATGTGTAAATTTACAGTGATCAAAAGTGTAAAGGTGCAGTAAAATTAGCAATATTTTATTAAACTTTTACAGGTTAAAATGTCATTTACAATAGCAAAGTTACTTTCAAACCAAGCAGCTTTCTGTTCGTCAGTGGGGTGAATTTGTGTGACCAACTTGATTACGAACAAAATCTGCATGGGGAACTTTTTCAATTGCCGAGCTCCAGTTAATGGGACCTAAAATATTAAACTTTTATTCCCACTGTTTTGTTAGTCTTAAGCTATTCTATCTCTTTTTGTTTTGCGTGAAATTTTATGGAATGTTAAGAATTCTGAAACCAACAATATTTGCATACAGAATTGCGATCTTGCAGATGGTGGTCTTTGTTTACATATATTTGTATGCTGAATAGGGATTGGTCTTACAGTAATTATACTACAGTGGCCGAGAGAGCTCAATGTGCTGCAAATAGACAAATAAAAACACATGAAAATAGAAAAAGCACAAGCAAATCAAGAAACATCTTCATCGGCTTGACATCAGGTGCTGCAAATGTTCACAACACAACCAAATAAAATATTTAATTTGTTTCTTTTTTTTTGGTTGTGTTGTGAATATTTGCATCGTGTTTCTTTATTTGGTTTTGTTAGTATTTGCAGCGCATTTGTTGTCAAATTGAAGTTTTCTTAATGTGCAAGTGTTTTTTCTTCTATTTGAAGTGCGTTTCTTTGTTTGCTTGTGTTGTCAGTATTGTCAGCGTGTTTGTTGTCAAATTAAAGTTGTTTTCTTAATTTGCAGGTATTTTTTTTCTATTTGCAGTGCGTTTCGTTATTTGATTGTGTTGTGAGCATTTGTAGCGCATAGGTTGTCAAATTGATGAAGTTGTTTTCTTAATTTGCAGCGCGTTGAGCTCTGTCGGCCACTGTAATATACAGTGTAAAATACATTATAAACAGCAATATTGTAAAATATACTACAATTTTAAGTAACTATTTTCCGTTTCCATATATTTAAAATTTTTATTAATTCCTGTGATGGCAAAGCTGAATTTTCAGCATCCTTACTCATTTAATCATTTAGCAGACGCTTTTATCCAAAGCGACTTACAGTCCTTAATGTCACATGATACATCAGAAATCATTCTAATAAGATGATTTGCTGCTCAACAACAACAAAATTTTTACTGACACCAGCTATTTGAAGAGTAGTGTATAGCACCACTGATCTTAATAAATGCAAGTCTGGTAAGTGTTAATATCTGTCTTTCTGTTAATAATGTTAACCAGATTCCCCCTCCATAGAAATCATCTGGAAACATGATTTTGCAAGTATGTTCCACAGACTGGGCTGAGAATGTGATGTAGTCTCAGTATGTAATACATGTAGGTCTAGCTTGGTTTTGTATCTACTTAGAATTATCTTCAGCTAGGGCTAGTGGCCTTTTAAAGGACAGAAACGAAAACTGTTGTCTTGTTCTCTTGTCACTCATCCTGACAGGCACCACAGGGCTTTGGCTGTGGACTTCATTTTTCCCTCCAAAATTAAGGGAGGAAAAAATCTGTTTCCTGTCTTTTCTCTCCCTTGTGTTTTTTCCCCACAAGCATTTCCTTTCTTGCTCTTTCCCTCTCAAACCAGCTGGCAAAATGTTTCTTCAAGGAGAAAACGCTGGAAAATGTGACTAGTTTTAGAGGTTCGTTTGTCAAATCGAGTTATCTGAGGCGTGTTTGAGGTGCAAGAACAGGCCACAAAAAGACTGAAGAAGTGAAATGAAATCTTGAAGTTTGTAGTCTTGTTAAACATATGGTTAAGTCTGTGTACAGTCTCTTTTAATAATTGTTATTCAAGTATGTAGAGGAATTCGCACCTGTTCAAGCAATGAATAGAAAAAAAAACTTTCAAATTTGTTTTCATTATTAGTGCTGTTTGCATTCCTTCACAGTAACGACTCCCGACAGCTGTGTTTGGACAAAATTTGAGATGCTTTAAGTGATGATTTTTTCAATTGGTAGCTGAAGTCTTCAGACCTGACACGGTGTTGAATTCCATGTTTCAGAGATATGTTCAACAAAACAGCAGCGATTTGTCAGGTGTGGCTGCACTAGCGTAGCTGGCACTTTTTTCGTACATTAGCATGCTGTAGGTCCGTTTAAAAGGTCCCTGGCTGAAATACAGACACACACACATGGAGGAGATTTTAATCTCTGGATTATGAAGCCAAAGCTTCCCCTCTCTGGCTTGCCAACAGGTCTTCTAACAACCTGGTCATGGAGCTAAGCCTGTCAGACAGCCTTAGCTGACACATGCTAATGTATCCGTCAGTGTCAAACACTGGCGGATCTCTGGGTTTTCAAATTGTTAAAGTTTCGTTCAAGTAAAAAAAGAGGAATATTTTAAGTTTTTTTGTGTCATTTGTGCTGGACTCTTGACAGGTGGCTATAAGTGTATGAAGAAGAGTAACTCTATTATGTAAAGAGATTTGTTTAGATGGGATTTAATAAATAAACAATTAGGAATTTGACATTATGAAAGATGTGTGATGGTAGGAATGTGTGAAGTGGCTATTCTATTTCCAGTGCAGTCTGCTTTACTAATAATAAGAATGACATTGACTTATAACAATTTATTTATATATTTTTTAATCTTTGGTGTATGTTTTTTTACAGTGGTAAAAATAGTTGTATTGTGAAATAATTTAATGTTTTAAAATAATGAAACCGTTGTGCTGCTTTTGTTGAAACCTAGATTTTTTTATTCAGGATTCTTTGAACAACAAAGATAAAAAGGTACCACATTTATTTGAGATAGAAATCTTTTGTAACATTGCAAATGTCTTTACTGTCACTTCTGATCACTTTAATGCATCCTTTTTTAATAAAAGTTAATTTAGTGATCTTATACTTATGCCAAAAATTTGAAGGGTACTGTATGTGTACATATATACCAAATTTAAACCATATATGCTCACAATTTACTACAAATTTATCCTGTGAATTTCCCATCATTTCATTTGTAAAATCCACCAAATCATATCCCTGTGCACTTTTGATGTGTCTAAGTATCCCTTTAGTCACTGTCATCTTCAGCATATTTATGAAAATCATTCTAAACTATTTCAAAACAGTGTAATCATATCTAATTGACTTGTAGCCAAATTGCAGAATTTGTGACAGCTTGCATGATTTATTGAAGAACATTAATATCTGTGCTTTACACTAAGTGGTGAAATGTAGCTTAATGTCACATTATGGAAATTGACGTTCTCTAATGAGAACATGCAAATTATGCTTTAGATCTGTGAATTTTTAAATCCTGGTGTAGGTTCCTGGAAAGCTGTCTGAACCTTCTGTGAAATCACAAGACCTGTAATATCACGTGGAAGGTGTATCTTAGCCAGAGTCCCCAGAAGTGTCCATGTGGTTGACATTCCGACCTTCAGTTATTTGAAGACTTCTATGAATGAGAACTATGCCTTTTAAAGAGCTATTACCCTACCAATTGAAACATTTCTTAATACTGTTGTATATAATCTTGCAGATTCAAAACAGAAATTGTGCAGAAGATTTGTGTTTGAGAGTTTTGCATTGCTGTTGGTGAAAATCGAACTCATTTCCAGAATATCTGCATATGCGTTGATGTAGAGTGTGTATTCTGATTCTGTGCGTGCAGTGTTACATCACACATGATGTGTCACCTCAAGGATCTTATTTTCAGTGTAAGGCTTCCTATTTGAAGATTTGTGTGCATGTGTGTGTCCATGGGAGTTTTTTCGCAGTGTTACTGATTGTTATCTCGGGCTGTTCGGAGATGAACTCTGATCTTTGTTGCAGAACAATGGATCTTATCACTAGTGGAGCACTTCTCCACAAACTAGTTAAACACACATTGCTATCACACTTGCATTCCCACATCCTTTAAAATCCTAAAGCTCTAGCTTGTTCAAACTAACTAACAAAATATAATTGTAATAGTTATACAAATTAAAATAATTTGTTCTGCTGTTTATTTGCACCAGCAATTTGACTCTGTTTATGTGTTGGGGTAGTGGGCCTCTCTTTTGCTCTCTGTCTGCTATTTGTTTGTTAAAGGGTTAAGCAACTGCATGGCAGTAGTGCTTGAGCTCATTTTATGAGGGGAAAAGAGCGAGTGAGTGAGCAGAAAAGACAGCATGAGAGAGATGGGATAGCTGGGATTGGATGGGGGGCAGGGCAGTGGAAAAGAGGTGGAGGTGGGGGATCATCAGGATATCTGAGCCCAGTAATGGGCCCTGGGGTGCTTTCTGGCCCAGAGCGTGATGACAGGAAGAGGTAAAAAGATGAAAGTCAAGAAGAATGTGTGGAATCTCTTGGAAAGTTTGTCTGTTTGTCCTAGTCCTCCCATCCACCCGTCCATTCAGGGTTGTAGCAATTAATAAGGGAAGAAAAGTATCTTAATCTCAAAAGGGAAGTTTGATTAATTGATGATTGATTAATTGTGATAAAGTTTTTAACTCCATGTTAAAGCACTTTTCTAAATTACTGAATGGATGGTTAAACCAATTTATTTTATTTTTTAAATTCTGTCATAATTTACTCACCTTCATGTCTTGTTTTAGTCATTTTTTTTATGAATCTTTGTCATTTTTTAACATAATGAAAGTGTTTGTTTTTTTTGTAATAAAATCTTTCGTTTTTTTACAAGGTTTTATTTGTTAGTTTAAGATTTTAAGACATTTTTTAAAAGCCTTACAAACATACTGCAAGAAGCACTGGTGATTCAAATGCTTTTGAACACCATTCACAACACTTTTTCAAACTACATGCAAACCGTTTCAAACAGGGTCAGGAAGTGATGCTAGCATGCGTCTTTTATTCTGAAATGTATGTTCCCCTTATAGCCTGTATGGGTCTAGTTTAACGTAAAGCCGGTGAAAATAGGGTCTATATATCCTCACTATGTGGCTGTGCCAATCTGTTAGCACTGCTATAGACTTTTCCCTCTGTTTAATGGTTTTCCAGTGTCTCTGTTTGTCCCTGCTGGAGAAACACATGTGCTGTATCTCTTTTGACTGGAGTAGTAGAAAAGAAAGAGGGTAAAGGGCCCAAAACCAGACGGGGAGGTGAGTTCACTCCATTCATCCATGTGTCTGATAAAGGTCAGCCAACTGTGAACTAGACCTGGATCCTTGCTGTGACTCAAGCGTCTCATTTTCAGAGATCATGCGGATCGATATTTGATTAAAATAGGGGAAGAAGCTAATTGGGTCTGGCTTTGCCCTGGGAGGGGTGAGAGGGAAACAGAGGGAGAAACAGTGCATTAGAGATATCTGGAGCTGGAGGCTGATCTACCTATACACACCCATTAATGCAGTGGCTTCGGGATTTAATGAATATATCCTGCTGTTTGTGTGTGTGTGTGTGTGCCAATGCTAATGTGTGGTTTCTGTAAGTGCAGGCAGTCCCAACAATACTCTGTTTCTCTCTATCTGTCTCTCCTCCCACCTTTCCTTCTCTTCCACTGGTCGCCTCAGTTTAAGGTTGCTGACATTTCTCATCTTCCCCCAACCCCACACACACAAATAGATGCTCTCACAGTCCAGCCACTCTGTCTTGTTTAGGTAAGTCTTTGTAGCCTGAGGCAAGGAGGAGTAAATTTACTCAGCAGACAGAGGGGTGGGCTTGGAGTCTGTGTGTTGTCTCTGGCATAGCACCGAGAATCTTTAGGCATGTGTGTATCCAAATGTTGAACTGTTTTGGCTCCATGGGCCACACTGGTAGCTGCTCATACTTTGGTTAATTTGGTTGATGTTGTAATCAAGATTATAACAATTAAATCATAATTTACAATTAAAATATCAGTATTTTCATTCTAGTCTTACAAACCAATCAAACATCAGTGAATAAATCTAATTAGTTACCTCTGAATATTTGGTTTCATATGGTAAATGTCCACATAGGGCCTGGTGTAGTTAATGAATAAGGCAAGATTTGGAAGCTAAGAAGAGGAGGATTGTCAGTGGGAAGATTGTTTATTGAGAGAAGGAGCTTTGAACACCCCCACTTGAAGCCTAGGATCAAGCTTGTGTCACAAACGTGGAGTGAGAATGTGTATTTGAGTGGGTGAGGATGGAGTACATTGGTGGTCTGTTCTGCCAGATGAGCCCAAGCGTTCCCTTCCCCCAATTCAAGAGATGTTCAGAACGACACCGCCTTGTGCACATCAGTTGTAAAGAGAAGTGCGGATTTGGCTAAAGGGAATGGAGCAAGCAGTGTTTTATTCTTTCAGAATAAAAGAGCTCTCTTTTTCCTCACTCTTCCTCTTTGTCCACAACATTTTCCCAATATACCCAGGAATTTGCTGTCATTTGATTGCTGTCTTCAAGAAGAAACTATTGAATTTTTGGCTAGGGTCCTACATGTGGCATTGGTTGGCTCAAAAACAACAAACTAATTGTGTGTTTCTCTGTGGGTGGATGAATGTGAGAAAGTTTGTGAGGATCTGTGGAGAATTTCGTGTTCATCACCTCCTGTTTTTAAGTATGGGTGTCTCAATCTGTCTCTGGCATTTGACATTTCATCCTGGCACAAGTCAAGCACAGCCACTTAACATTTTTGTTTCTTTCCCGTTTTAGGTGAGTCTGGACTGGGCAAATCCACGCTCATCAATTCCCTCTTCCTTACAGACCTGTACTCCAAAGACTACCCAGGCCCATCTCAAAGGATCAAGAAGACTGTTCAGGTATGTCCTCTTTAGCTGACCTTTGACCTTCCTGATATTGTTCCAGTGGTCTTCACTTTATCTACCGCTGTCTCTATGTTAGTGTTGCTCTCTCTTTCTTCCTTTACCTTTGACACTTTATCTCCAGCCAACATTATCTTCCACTGCCTTGCAGCCAAATGTGATATAGAGAAGCCATAAAGGAGGCTACTGAAGTCTGATTTCCTTTTTCATTTGAGTGGGGCTGTTCTACCTAATTGACCCATTCAGATGTGCAACTCTCCGTATAATGCAGAATACAGATCTGTTTTCTTGCATTCACCCACTGTTTCTCTTCAGGTACCAATTTTTGGTCTGTCTGAGGTGATCTTGTTTTTTGAAACTGGTCTGCATGGTACTTTCAGCAAGTCGTGCAGATAAACAAATCCAGTCTGTGATATTCAGGAGTTGCAAATACAATTGAGACCCACTGCAGTACTCTTTTAAGTATCGTTTTGAAAGACTTTTTAAGTGTTTCTTATTAGATTAGCTGCATGGCTATGAGGAAGGATAAGGGCTTATTGCCTTAATCTCACTCACACATCCAAGATTGCATTTTGCCTCATCAAGTCAACCAACACGCAAGTGCATTGATACAGCTGGAGTGCAGAGCACCAACCAGGCTCAAGCAATCACAAACAGATCCCTGCCTTCTGAAGGTCCCAGGCCAGAGCAAATGCTCCAAGACTTCCCAGAGGAATGTCACAGCAGAGTTTTGACCTTATATGGATTTGATAAACAAGACGAGAACAGATGCTGAGGCTGGAACATCAGAAATGGGGGAGGATATACTGAAAAGAGCTTGTGGTATGATAGGGTGACTCAATTCTAGTGTTTTTGAAGAAGATGGGAGGGGCAATATGAAGGGGTCTGTATTCCTCTGGAGGCAAGAAGGGTTCAGCCGAAGGTTAAGAATTTTCCCACGAAACCCAATACCCAGCACTGACTTTCCCACCACCCTTGAGATGGGACATGTTCCGAGGCGTCCCAGCCCTTTCTGGTGTTTTAAGTGCAGCCACTCTCGGTTCTCCTTTATGTTGATGAACAGATTTTTTCATTGATCATTGTTGACATCAAGACTAAGTTCACTGTTGAGGTTTGGACTTTGGCCAGGTTTGGATGACATGACATGTCATTTCTAAAGCAAGTTAGTTCACTTGAAAAAGCTTTCCAGTTATACAAGTACAGCTCCTGTCTTGAATAGGCATCAGTGCTTGAATAGGGAAAGATTGAAATCTCAAAAACTTTTCTGCCCTACTTATTTTGCAATAACACCGGGATGTCCAGTTCTGCTCCTGAAGCCACTATCCTGCAGAGTTTAGCTACAATCTTAATCAAAAACACATGAAACAGTTAATCAAGGTCTTCAGTATTGCTAGAAACTTAAAGGCAAGTGTGTTAGAGCTAAACTCCGCCAGATATTGGCCGTCCAGGAGCAGGTTTAGACACCACTGCGTTAATATCAAATCATCAATCGTCTTTAATGATGTTATGCCACATAGATTGTCAGGTAGAAGTCAACTGCAAAGACTGCATCGTTGAACGCTCTTGAGCACCCTTCTGAAACCTAAAATGACAAATGGGACGCTCTTCTGCCTCGTGTGTTCACACACAGGACCGGGTACAGGGCTTCAAATATGGCAATTTATTTCCACTAATTTTTTTTAATAAGTAGCCTGTCTTCTCTCTTCATATTGTATCTGTTCACACGGATCAAAGTTTGGTGGGTGCTTGTTCAGCCTTATTTGCTTTTCTCACTGCTGTGCAGAAACCGACCAAACATAACTTCCACATCTTACAGTCTGAATCCAGCAACTGTGGCATCTGTCACCCAACATCTAAACACATCCATTTTCATTTGGAGAGATGATGTAAAACCAGGGGACATTTCTTGGTCCCAATGGAATTCAACAGAAGATTCTTCCAAGTTGGCTCCTCTTTGTTTTTTACCATAGACTACTGAAGTGTTACCTGGATTTCACAAATTAAATCTCTGACATCTTACATTTTCTCCTGCCAATGCTTTCCTCTTCAGACCCCTCTGGCCCTTTCCCTGGTGGCAGGATGCTTTCTGCCATACACTTTGTCTCGAGTTGTTCCACCATGAATGCCCGTAGTATAAATTTGTCAGCCTGGGCAAAGGCCTGCTGTCTAGTCCTCTGTGGTCACTTCAGGCAGGACACAGCGGCGAGAATATTTATATTCCCGAAAACAATCTGCAGTGTTTGTCAAAGCAGCCACACAAGGGCTGCTCTGGTTACGTCGAATGAAAGTCTTGACATTTTTGTGGCTTTGTGTTTCTACATTTTATTTTATTTCTGCTTCTGTGTCGCTGCAAAATGAAGTGGCCTGATGTGCCTCTTAACGTCCTCGCATGAGCAAGAATTGAAGGGTTTTATCCACCTCTCTTTCTTCCATTTCCTTCATTTTTTTCCTTTCTCTCACTTAAGTCTCCTCAAGTCTCACCTTTTTCTCCTTCCCACTCTCTTCTCTTCTTGAAGAACTACGAAAGGTTGTGGTTTGTTTTTGCTTGGAGAAAGTGCATGTGTGAATGATGTGCAGTTTTAGAAAAAGAGGGTCAGCCAAAAATAGCCAGGCCTGTGAGAATAGGCCGGTTTTTACTGAAAGCAGCTGAAATAACTTCAGAAGATGATTGAAGTTGAATCATAGTGACACTGGAGATGACTATTTCAGTGTCTCGCCAAGGCGCCTAACCCTGTCCGAGCCTAGAATGCAACGAATGCACTGCTAAAAAAAAAAAGAATGTAGAAGATGACGCAGAAAAAATGAAGTAGCTACACATTTGTAGCTAGAAAGTGGAAGGATGACGATTTACTTGTTCTCATTTTAAAAACATGTATGTAGCAGCAATGAATTTAAATATGCATCTTTTAATAAAATGAATTAGTCAATCTCACTATTTCTTGGACAACTAGCTGACCATGTTACCTTGTAAATGCCTATTGGTTATTTACATATTTTGTATGACAAACAGCTATAGCGTTAATCAGTGTTTATTTTCTAGGGTCAACTATGACCTTTTGGTTTGATGCAAATGCAAAAGTACACATTTTTGTTCACAAACCTCTCCACTCACATGAGTGTTTGTGGTTTAGAGTTAGTTAGCGATGATGTTGTGTCAATGACAATGAATCTGGAACAAACAGGCAAGGTTGCTGTCCCAGGCTAATTCACATATCCTGTGGTGACAACAAGTGGTCCTGCTTTCAGGTCGAACAGTCCAAAGTGCTGATAAAGGAAGGGGGCGTCCAGCTCACGCTGACCATCGTAGACACACCAGGCTTTGGAGATGCAGTGGACAACAGCAACTGGTGAGTTTAAGAGTTTTGGAGGCATTTCAGATTGTTGAATAGGCAAATAATACTTTGCCTTTCATTTCTCCTCCTCCTGTTTCTTTCAGCTGGCAGCCCGTCATCAACTACATCGACAGTAAGTTTGAAGACTTCCTGAATGCCGAATCCCGCGTAAACAGGAGGCAGATGCCTGACAACAGGGTGCACTGCTGCTTGTACTTCATCGCCCCCTCTGGTCACGGGTAGGTACTGCACCCTCTACAAATGAAGCCTGCTATGAATCAACCAGCTTAAAATAGAAGCACCATGCGCGCGCACACACACACACACACACCCACACACAAACACGTCCTAATTTACACATTTTGCATTTTGTTCTGGAGTGGGATGATGTTTGGAATTTTGTGCATTTATACTGTACAACTTTATAATGAAGGCATCAGTGCATTGATTTAAATGCATTAGCGGGTGAAATGAAGGACATATGAGCACAGATGGAGATGCACACTACCCACTCTCAGATCCAAAAGCCTTACATAATGCTTACTAAACTGGGCTTGACGTGATAGGCATTGACTGGTTTATTTTGGCTTAAATTTGCTCAAGATTGTTTTTATGTCAGAAATTAGATTTGTGATTTTAAAATATGAAGTGTTATATTTGCATTCAGTGTAGTGTGACATCGTAGCCCTGTCTGTGCAAGCAGCTATCCTGTGTGCCCTTTTTAAGACGCCATCATGAAGCAACATTCATATCTCTGTGACCTTTGTGTTGCACCTTCAGTCATGTATAAACAGCCCCTCAGCTGGGCCTCAAGATCACACAAAAAAAACACACAGAAACCCTGCTCAGTGTAAGAACAGCCTCTGTCTGGAATCCTGAACTAAAGTGATGCAGAGAGATACAGAGTGAAGCCCTCATTCCCTCCATGACATAATGTTTCTGGTTTGGAAGGAAACGATGAGAATAGGGCTGCAACTAACGATTATTTTGATAATCGATGAATCTGTCGATTATTTTTACGATTAATCGATTAATCGGATTATGTACTTATATTTTAGTTTTTTCCATTTTTTCCCCCAAGTAAATTATTAATAAAGGGTCTTTATCATTCAGCATAGATTTTTAAGAGATTTTAACCATTTTGCATTGTCATATCCTCATCAAAAATATACCTGGAGTTGTTTTATTATGTTAGTAATCCTTTGTCGAACTCTTCTGCAATCAAAACACTGACCCATACTCTAGCAAAATTCACAAGGAGATTTCAAATATTGTTTTCACCATGGCAGTCCTTAGAGCTCCTAAAGTAGTTTAACATCCCAAACAAAGCTTAAGGAATCTTTGAGAACATATTTTCACGAAGTATAAGGATAAAACAGAATAAAATTGCAGTGCATTGTATTTTATTATTTACTGGGAAAAAGCTTTATAGCTTATGCTGTGAAATTGTAAACAATCCTTCGAAAAAAAGTGCCAATGGCATGAAACCTGAATGGAACTCACAATTTAAAGTAAAATCCATCAGAAGGTTGTCCAGAAAAAAAAAAAAATTGGGACACACACAAAAAACCTGCTGTGTGAAAAAGAGCAGTGAATACTTAGAAAAGAAGTGCATTTTAAATATACTCAAACATTTACCTCTCTCATTCAGTCATAATTAGGCTGCAAGCCTGAATTATGAACTGGTAAACGACAAACTGATCACATAACATGTTTGTAAATCTTTAAATGTTAACTGTTAAAAAGCAATGTTATCAGCTTTTACGACTAAACTTTTGCAAACAACCTTGTACTGGAGAATCTGCACAAATACAATTCTTAGGGGCCGTTCACATATCGCACCTAAAAACGCGTTGAAAACGCTAGTCGCGCCGCTTTCTCCTTCTTTCCAAAGCGCTCGGGCAGAAGCGCCCCTGAGGCGTCTGCCTTTGCTAAGCAACCATGACGTGCTCTCTCCATGAAGACCCGGAAATTTCAGCAAAGGATAAATGGATGCGGTGTGGACGCGCCTGGAAAAACGGGCGCATCGCACCGCGTGCGTGTCGCGACCGCGTCGCTTCCATTATGAGAGTGCATACTGCGCGCCTACATAGGAAATAACGAACTTGAGCACGCAAAAGACACGATATGTGAACGGCCCCTTAAACAGTTCAGTAGTGCAGAGTTTACAGGTTACTCTTCATTTTGAAGGCTCAAAGTAAAGTACTCCCACTTCCCGCTGAATGCTGCAGAGACGCTGTTTGGGAAGCACGTGACATAAAACGAGGCCAGCTATTGGCTATTCGCTACTTCACCTGCTGTACTGGCTGAGTAAAACCTCCGGTGGCTCATTACTGCCACACTTTGGTCACTGCAGATTTGAAATATGTACGAAATGAGCCGCTTATGGCAAATAAAATTTATTTAGCGACGAATCGATTACTAAATTAGTTGACAACTATTTTAATAATCGATTTTAATCGATTAAATCGATTCGTTGTTTCAGCTCTAGATGAGAAACCGTTGAGCGCTGTCTGACAGTGGCCCCTCTGCTCTGTTTATTCATGCCCGACTTGTTTCAGTTCTGTTGCATCACTTCAAAGGGCATGGCTCATTTTTATGTTTAGTTTATGTGTAAGCTTTACAGACTTATAGAATGTTTTATTTAACCCTACTGTTACTGTCATTGTTCATTATATTCCTAGTACCCATGTGGAAACTATGTGAAAACATGCCTTTTTTTTAGTTCGATTTTTTTTTTCCATTTAGTTCCATGTAGCTGTAGTAGTTTCGATGCTTTTGCTTTTAAGAAATTTCAGGACATTTTCATTCACTCGGTTTTAAAGTTAGTACCAGTTACTACTCTATGATATTTCTATATGCTATACATAGAATAGTATACATTTATACCACTAGGGGAAAATTGTAATCGGCACACTCCTATATTTTATTTATGTACTTACTGTATTTACTTAATTACTAATTTTTCTTTCATTTGTATATTTATTTTTAATAATTGAATTTATTTGAGTGTTTTTATTTTTTTTTTACTTTTCAGTATTTAGTAGCAAAGCAGTAGTTGTGTCAACAGTAATAAGTTAAATATAAAAATTATAATAATATTAATTTTGGCATAGTATTGGCATGTGCTGTGACTTGTTATACAATGTAGTTTATTTAATTTAAATATGTTAGCAACATAAGTGCACAATACAATTGAAAACTGTTCCAAGAAACCTGCAATTCACTTGTATTCTGAATCTTATTTCAGACTGAAACCTCTTGATATTGAGTTCATGAAGCGTCTTCATGACAAAGTCAATGTCATCCCCCTCATCGCCAAGGCTGATACTCTCACGCCAGAGGAGTGCCAGCTGTTCAAAAAACAGGTGTGTGTTAATGTGTGATTTTACATTCTTCAGGTGATGATTTGCATTTGACAGTTTTTCTCAAGCACTACAAATTCTACTGCTCTCTCATCATTAGATTATGAAGGAGATCCAGGAGCACAAAATCAAGATTTATGAGTTTCCGGACACAGAGGATGATGAGGACAGCAAGCTGATCAGAAAGATAAAGGTAAAGAGTCAGTCCAAAAGAAACCGTACATAGTCAGATGTACAGCAGATAATTACAGATGACAGTAGTTTATTATGAACTAAAAATGAACACCAGTATATATATAAACTAACTTAGTTAATGTTAGTTTACAAATATGATTAAAAAAATATGTTTATATATAATTTGTGCATTTAGATTATATATATATATATATATATATATATATATATATATATATATATATATATATATATATATATATATATATTAGTGTTCCTGTAGCTCAATTGGTAGATCATTGCGCTATCAAGTGCGAGGTTGTGGGTTCGATTCCCACATGATAGGTAAAAATTGATAGCTTTGGATGAAAGCACCTGCTAATTGCATATACATATATATATATATATATATTCTTATTTTTATTTTTTATGGAAAAATCATAGTAATTAATGACTTACAGTGAGATTCCTGAAGATCCTGTAAAAAAAAAGTAGTTCATTGTTAGTTTATATTTCCTAATGGATAAACTGTCAACATATAGTCTTACAATGAAACTTTACATAAATCTTACATTTTGAATCTGACAGCAGAAAAACAATAAGAAATGTTTTTGTCTTTTAAAGTCTGTAATTATCCCAACAGCATCCACAATGTTATTTGTTTTTCTAGGTTAGCTTGAGGTTATTATTGACGACATGCAAACTGCCACAGAACCAATTTAGTTGACTGACCCGTCTGTGGCTCTGAAGTTCAATGAGAATCTACGTCAGACCCCCTGTGTCTGTTCACTTTTCACTGTGTGCGGTCGATGCAGGCTCACTTTAATTAACTGTGGTTTGTACCAACAGGAGAAGATGCCTCTGGCAGTGGTTGGCAGTAATGTGGTGATCGAAGTAAATGGCAGGAAGGTTCGAGGGCGTCAGTACCCCTGGGGTGTGGCAGAAGGTACGTGCTGCATCAGCATGACCCATATGAGTTTGTCATGAGGACTGTACCATTTCTAAAAAAAACAGGGGTGTTCCAGTGCGTGTGAAACAAGCTTGCTGGACGGATTCCCTCTCAGGTCAAATGTCCAACTTGAGGTGTTCTGGAACAGGGAGAGTGACGAGGTGTAAGGTTTTACAGAAAGAAAGATCCTCACCCCCTTTTTACATCATAGGCCACAAATTACTTGTTGTGGTCTGACTATCCCCACATTTCTTTCTTTATAAAGCTCTCCTCCCTGAAAACTTTTTCATTTAGAATTGTTTTTTGTGTGGTGAGCGAGTGTGTCTATTTTTTTTTCCCTTGGTTGTTTACGTGTCATTCTTTCTTTTCTCTTTTTTTTCTTTCTGTCTGCTCTTTTCCATGACTGACAGAGGGCATTATTGGTAAACAAACCCATTTTCATTTATACGCTCTTCGTTAAGGCCTCCCCCCTCCTTCCTCTTTCACCTTTTTGCTGCTCCGAATCTTTGCTGATTGTCAGATTTGTGCTGTACAAATAGTTATGGAGAAACCTATAAGCTGCAGCCCCCCGTAGTAAATAGAGCATCACTGCTAACATGTTTATAGGTTCTTAACTATTCTTTATGTAGGGCTTGATGATATAGATAAAAAATAATATCTCAGTATTTGAGATATAACTCCGCATTTGAGAGTTTTGCTAATATTTGATATGTACAAAGGCATCAGAAAGTGTGAGACTAATGAATGCTTTTGTTGCAATTAAAAAATAATAATTTAGTATGTATTACGCAAGTAAAAAAAAAAAAAAAACGTAAATAAAAAAACGAAAAGAAAGAAACGTTTAAAGCCACATTGTATTATCGATGCATAATATATTTTAATTTGAGTTTTTGAAAACTATGTGTATGTAAATAATATATATGCATAATATATCGTGCGTAATGTGTGACCAATATGAAATGCATTTCCAATTTAATAAAAAATATAATTTATTAAGTATTAAAAAGAAATATGACATAAATATGATATAATTTTGTAACATATCTTTTTTCAAAGACTCAATTATTTTATTGTATATTGTTGCATAATGTAATTTGTAATGTTAAAAAAATAAATTTTCGTGTGTGTGTGTGTGTGAGAGAGAGATTACAAATTACTTTAAATAATGGAATAATAATAGATAATAAACAATTGAAAAGATTTGTAATATTTTAAACATTTATGAATTTTTTTTTTTCTAAATGACTACATGAATAAACCACTTTCCATCATGGTTATATTTACTAATGTGGCAGTATTAATAAGCATCAATATTTACCTACAGGTATTTAGTGACTCATGAGGAGGAAACACAGAGCTAGTCTAATAAACATAAATGGCCAAATTAAAATGAACTAACTAAATATTTATGATGTTCCTTAATTTGATTTGCCAACAAAATCATTGCAAATACATAATGTTTGATATATCACCCAGCCCTATTCTTATGTTTAAACAAAAACTTGCATCCAGACATGCATGCCTCCCATTACTTATTTCCAACCCCTAATTATGGATTTAAATACATTGAGGGGTTCAAAATGTACCCCTGAGGTTAAAACATTTATTTTCTTCCTTTACATACATTTTTATTATAGTACATTGACATCATCATTTATAAGTATTTCTGCCTCAGAACTCTGATGCGGGGTTGATTGAGTGCTAATATTTCCATTCTAACCTCAACGCTGTCCTAACATATGATGTAAAATAAGGGACGCCGTTTTGGGGCACCGTCTATACCTGTCAGCATCAAGAGTTTTCTGTCCTGTCGAAGAGAAAATTACAAATCCCATGATCCTTTTAGACGTATGACCCCCTGCCCCTTCTTCTAGCTCCATTTGGCTGGTGTCTGCTTGTCATCGCAATGCCATGTAACCCCTCCAACAACACACCATTTTTAGTTGTAGTAGCCCATGAATCACAGGTTTGAGTGGGGGTCCCACAGGAGTGACTTTAGGTCCCGCCCCTCCAACTGCTCTCTCACAGGTAGGTGGTTGTAGCAGATGATTGACACATGGGGTGGTCAATCAGCATGAGTTCTCCTTTTAGGTAAGATGCTCAGCATCGTAGGGCTCTATAACTGCTGTAACGGTGCAGGTTAGACCTGCAGAAGATGTTTCATAGTTTAACCATCTTTCAGAAAACAGTGTTTCTGGTCCTTTCCCAGAATACCATGTGATGACAACGATCGTACCTCTGTATATCTCATAACAGCGATTATGTGAACCCCTAACCTGCTGTTTATTTTGTGACTGTTTAACCTTTTGACATATTTAATTTTGATGTTTAGTTACTAAAACTGTGTTTTTATTTTAATTGAAAACCACCTGACCTGTGTCTCTTGATTTTTTTTATTTGTTTGAGATTGATTAATTGATTAATTTTGTGTTCTGTCAGCAACCTCATTGTCTGACTTTAATCAAAATCTCATATAAAGTATTTATCATAACTGCATACATTCACAAAAATAATGCATTTTCCATGTGAAATTTTGTTACACTTAACAGTTTCACAGCATTATATGTTGTAGTCCTACACATGAATATGCAAGTAGTGCCTACTTTTTTTTTTTATTAAGATGTATTTTGGAATTTTATGGTAAATTAAATCTAAAAACTGAAATGTTAGGGGTTTTTAAAGTTTTGAAGTCATTCTTATGTTATCGAGCTTAAACATCCATTTCTTCCCTTTTCAGTGGAGAACGGTGAGCACTGTGACTTTACAGTCCTGAGGAATATGCTCATCAGGTAAGAAACAATGTTACGTGAGATTCCTGTGCATTATGTCCTCTTTACCAGGCACAACTTAACAACAAATGCTGAAAAATATAGACAACTTTTATTTTCTGGTAAACTGAATTGCCGTTTTAATCAAAGTTTAACCTGTCATCAAACAATCTGTTCCAGGACACACATGCAGGATCTGAAGGACGTGACCAATAATGTTCATTATGAAAATTACCGGAGTAAGAAACTAGCAGCCGTCACCTGCAACGGGGTCGATGCCACCAAGAACAAGGGCCAGCTCACAAAGTAAGAGAACAGTTCTATTTTTCGCTAAATGTTTTTCAGGTTTTGTCCTAAACACCCCTCCTTGGGGACAAGTCTTGGGAACAAGTCTGTTGAGGCTCTCCTGTAGCCTAACATTTAAAAATTAAGTAAAAGTCTAGCCTTCAAGACATACAGTAGTTCACCCAAGTTTTCTCACCCTCAGGCCATCCAGGATGTAGATGAGATAGTTTTTTCCCTCAGGAACAGATTTGGAGAAATGTATCAATGGATCTTCTGCAATGAATGGGTGCTATCAGAATGAAAGTTCATAAAAAAACTCACAATTATCCACAAGTGATGATCTACATCCATCTATTAACCTGTTGTGTATCAAAAAGCTCCATGTTTGTAAGAAACAAATCCATCATTGAGACAATTTTAAACTTAAACTGTTGTTTACAGCTTAAATACGAGTCCTCTATCCGTAATACTGCATTACCTAATGTGGATTATTGTTATGATTTTATCAACTGTTTGGACTCATTCTGACGGCACCCATTCACTGCAGAGGATTTCTCCAAATCTGTTACAATTGTTGCAATGTCTCTCTTGCAGGAGTCCCCTGGCCCAGATGGAGGAGGAGAGGAGGGAGCACGTGATGAAGATGAAGAAGATGGAGACCGAGATGGAGCAGGTCTTTGAAATGAAGGTCAAAGAAAAGAAGCAAAAACTGAAGGACTCTGAGGCAGAGGTGTGTATGTGATAAGTCTAGATAAGTTTTTTTTTAAGCATTTGTTCCCATTGCTCTCCATATTTGTCATGGCTCATATCACAAATGCTTAATTTAAAATCCTTTGACATCTGTGATGCAGTTGGAGCGGCGTCACGAACAGATGAAGAAGAATCTAGAAGCTCAGTATAAAGAGCTTGAGGAGAAGAGGCGCCAGTTTGAGGAGGAAAGAAACAACTGGGAGTCCCAGCAACGCATCCTGGAGCAGCAGAAACTTGATTCATCAAAGTGAGACTCTGCTGTTCTTTCTCTTAAAATTGCCTGAATAATGCAGTTAGCAAAGTAATATTTTAAATAAGGAACTGCACTTGTCCATAGAAGTAGAGACTGACTGTCCCATTTACAGCTTACACATTGAAAATCTGCATTCAGAATTAAGTTTTAGCCTGAAATAGGTTTATTTAAAATAATAATTTAGTCATTTTAGTGTATTTGAATTTTTTTTTTTTTTTACATTTAATGTTTTAAAATTCAACTTGATAAAATGCATGATTTAATAAATTATATAAAAGATATTTAAGATAATTATGCATATTGTGGTTTGCTTTGAACCTAACTTTAGTTATAATTTCTTAATTCGTATGTTATACATGCACTACCCTTCAAAAGTTTGTGATCTGTCGATTTTTTTCCCTCCAAGATTTTTTATAGAAATATCAAAGCAAATTTTTTAAATAATTTTTGTAACATTATAAATGTCATTACAGTCACTTTTGATCAAACTGAATGTGTTCTTTCTAAGTATTATTATTATTCTTTCCAACAAAAAATATATAAATATAAACAACAACAACAACAACAACAAATTCTGACCTTAAACTTGTGAGTAGAAGTGTATAGTATTGCTATCAGAATAATATCAATCATTAAAAAATTTAATAGACATGGAAAAATATTGAAATTTACAGTAACCATAACTAACAAATTATTATTTAAAAATGTATTCACTAATGTTTTTGTCCTTTTTTTTCTCAGGACAATGGAAAAGAACAAGAAAAAAGGAAAAATCTTTTAAAGACATCCTGAAGCTCCATTCCTTATAAAACCAGACACTCCTTGCATCTCTTTTGATGCTCTGATGTTTTATGACCCCATAAGAAACGCATGCTGGAGTGCTACATTACAGTTTACTGCACTTTCCATTGCAGCATGAATGAAAGGAATGAAATGTAGGATATTTTTATAATCACATCCACACTCGACCTCTTCTGGTTGACTATTGTATTGCACCACATGCCAAGGTGGGTCAAGTATGTTCTCGACCTCTCAATTAGAATGAGAATATTGACCAACATTCCTTTGAAACTTTAAATTGTGGTTATTACAAACAATACTACATGTTGGTAATAATTTCTGACAGTTACACATAGACACTTTCAGCTCTTCAGTCCATATTCACACATTAGTGTTAGATGTTCTGGTGGTATGTTTGTATGGGTGTGATGGAGAATCAGACAGAAGCAAGTGCTTCATTAGTTCATACAGAGTTAAGCATGTGTGTGTTGAAATCAAAGATATGGATAAATGTTTTTTGGTTTCTGCTGGTGTGTGAGACATGATGTTGTCATGTTTCTTTGGGGTCATAAATATTCAAAGACCTGTTTTGACATTATTGCGCAGTTAAATTATGACAGTAACAATTTTCCATGTGTTTAAACCCGTTTGCTGGCTGTGTACGTATATAATTGTGTCCCTACCGTAGATGGTGTTATATAAAATGGCATGGTTGTCAATATTAATAACAATAGTAATTTTTTGATATGGATGGATATAAAAGAATTACAATAATATTATAGGATATTGCGCGAACATTATGCCTTAAAATTGCAGACTTTAACAGCATTTGTCTGCTCATGTTTTATCCTCTCTTTTTTTTTTATTGTGATCAGATTATGTTAGATGTCCCTTAATCTATTCTTAAACTGATCTGAGACCAGTTTGTTTCATTTTAACAGTTGGGACTTGGATTTTTAGTTATTATGGCTGGTCCTAGATCAGTTTATCTAAACCGATGTTATTTTAGCCATACTCACCCAGATTGCCCTTTATAATAAACTCACTTCACATTCTAAATGTCAATGAGAGTGGAAGTTTAGATTTATAACACACAGGCTCCAGGTCTAACACATGCCAAACAGTGTATAGACAGCAACATGCACAAAACTCTCAATGCAAGGGGCAATAACACTATTATATATGTTGAAGGTTTGTCATTATGCATGTTTGAACACTCAGTTCTTCCTGTTGTGCATCACTAAAAACCACACAGATGCTCTGAAGTATGTTTAGTTTAAGGTTTTTAGTAGAACAGTATTCTGGGAAAAAGTAAAAATCTGTTCTTTAAACGCTACATTTTTTTTTAATAGTACACCTGAACATGGGTCTAGACATGTTTGTTTTTTTCTTCATTTGTAATGGCAATCTACATATTTTTGTATACGTATACAGTTTTAAATTTCTGATTGTTTTTCTTCCCTTTTTATCTTCATCTGTTATTCTTTCTGGCTAACTGTACATTATTAAACATGAAATGTTATGCTGATAATGGTCATATTGTCTTTTCTTATCAGTATTTGATATGAAATCATGTCGAGACACCAGGAAATCTCTGTATTTCAATATTTTTCAATATTTTTGAGCATAGATTTGGTTCAATTTCTGCAAAATGAGAAGAGTTTTAATGTTTTAAGGTTTTTAGGTTTTTATTGGCCTAATATCTTTCTGTATTGAAGAGGAAATAAAATATAAGCATATCATATGGTATTATATACTTTTTTCGTAATATTGCAGTATCATTAGAATTTTACATAGTTACTTATTTTTTAATTATATATTTAGAGTTAAATACAAGTAAATTAAAATGAAACCATTTAGTCCATCACTGTTGTTGAGGTTTGTAAATATGTATTTTATTGTTTCTTGTTACATTAGCATAATACCAAAAAATACTACTAGTTCCTAAATGTTTTTTTTTTTTTTTTTTTTTTTTTTTATATAAAGCACATCCTGTTCCATAATTCACTGTGATCTGAAATTTCTGTGACAAAATATATTTTAAAAATAATGTGTGGAATTTGGAAATTATATAAAAAAAAAACTAGATTATAGACGCTGATAGAACAACAACATTGATTTTCAGAAAACATATTTTACACTAAATAAGTGTAATATGTAAATAAATAATTCAGACTACAAGAGAACTTTGAGTTTCAGAAGTGATGAGTAGGACCAGTCCAACACCAGAACACAAGATGTTCTCATGGGTTCTGATCTGAAGTTGATCTGCAGGATTTGATGTTGAGTTTTTGGAATAATCTCAATAAATTAGAAGCTGCTTCGTGCTTGCAATATTTTCCAGTGTGATGTAACAGAAACTCAGATCTGAGGTTTGATAAGCACTGAGATGTTTCCTGGACCTACAACCACACACTGATCTTCTAGTATGTTGTTTTAATAGGAAATAATATATATATATATATATATATATATATATATATATATATATAATATATATATATATATATAATCTTAGGAATAGAATGGCATCTTTGCAATGATTTTGTGTGTGTGTGGCAAGAATACCTATATGTCTTATGTAATCAGAACCTTTATCTTTTTCATGTTTGTATTTATTTTTATTTGTATGTGTATGTTTATTAATTTTTGATTGTTTTTTATGTTATCTTTGTCTTTTATTCTTTCTGCCGAACTGTACATTAAACATGAAATCCTGATGAGAGTTATACCATCTTTTCTACTATTTATGCTAATTTAATAGACCTACATGAATATGCACACAGTCAAATAAAGTGAAGTGACATTCAGCCAAGTATGGTGACGACCCATACTCAGAATTTGTGCTCTGCATTTAACCATCCAAAATGCACACACACAGAGCAGTGAACACACACACAGAGCAGTGAACACACACACACACACACACTGTGAGCACACACCCAGAGCAGTGGGCAGCCATTTATGCTGCGGCGCCCGGGGAGCAGTTGGGGGTTCGATGCCTTGCTCAAGGGCACCTAAGTCGTGGTATTGAAGGTGGAGAGAGAACTGTAGAGAGAGCTGTTCATGCACTACCCCCACCCACAATTCCGTCCGACCCGAGACTAGAACCCACAACCCTTCGATTGGGAGTCCAACCCTCTAACCATTAGGCCACGACTTCCCACGGCAAATGAGTCTGACACCAGGTAATCTCATTGCATTTTAATATTTATTTGCAAAGATTAAGTGCTAAATGAAAAGGTATCACTTTACAAAAAGGTTCCATAAATGTTGAAATTAACATTAATTTAAGACTAATAAATGCTGTAGAGGTATTGTTCATTCTTAGTTCATGTTAACTAAAGTAGTTAACTAATGTTAACTAATGAACTTTATTGTAAAGTGTTACCAATGAAAAGAGTTTAATTCAGTTTCAGGAAATCCAAAAATTCATTTCTTAAGAAAGGACAGTTGTTAAAAAAAGCAGTAACAGTATTATTTTGTGCATAATATAATGTGTTTTTATTTCTTAAGATGAATGCTTCTCCATATATTTTTTTATCCAAGCCTCGTCTGGTTTCACACAAAATGTGGTTCTAGGTGTCGTAACCCTGCGGGGTGGGGAGGGGGGGTTATCATCAGTTTTTATCATTTGTCTACAATTTAAAAGGAGCAATATATTAAATATAAAATAATATATTTTAGAGTTAAATACTTACACAATGCCAGGGACAGGGCAATGTGAATTTGTCTTCACAGCATTCACAATTTTTGTGATTGGAATTTGAAAGTCGATAAAATTGAAGCAGCAATTCTGAGGGACTGCAGGACCATAAGCTGTTGGAGAGATAAATATTGTCTAGTTTTTGGAGAGAATGATAAAATTTATCATATCCAACCATGTATAAAATATCTAAAATATAAATATTATTTTGATATTATCATCTTTCAAAATAAAGTTCCTTTCTAGAACTTTAGGTTCAGTGAAGGACCATATCTGGCTGGTTAATCAGCATCGGTTTGTTTCTGGGTTCTTTCAAGCTCTGTAAGTTTTTAGCTCACTGAAGAAAACAAAGTTCAGTGACGAACATACAAAGGTTCCACTATGGTACCTGGCTGTAAAATTATTTTATTTCTAATTTGATCCATTTTAATCACTTAAACTTTATGTACAACTTCATGTCTTATTTAAATAATAATTTAGTCAGAAGCAAAACTGTACTACAAGAGAACTTATGCTGAGCCTCAGAAGTCCAGGTCATCATCAGGACCAGCCCGAACAACAGACACAAAGAAGATGCCCTCATGGTTTCTGATGTGAAGCTGATCTTCAAGCTTTGATAACGAGCTTCTGCAGATGTCTGAGACAGTCCAAGTATGCACCACATCTTTAAAATGTTTTTTCGGACGTGGTGCTAAATAGAAACTCAGATCTGTGGTTTGATAAGGAAATATACTTCATCCCCCCTCCTCCTCTTCAAAGCCCACACAGAGAATCTCATTTGCTATACTGGGTTTGCATGCTTTTTGCAAGCAGAGATCGTGAGAAGATAAAATACAGGAGTCAGTTTAAAGCATCTTCAGAGAGAGCAGTTTTTGCTGATGCCCAACATAAGAAAGAAAGTAATTTGTCTTCAAAATTATTTTCAACTTGTGTAACATATTGTGTAAAATAATATCTGCATTGCATTCTTTGTGTCCGAAGCACAGAAGGACTGTAATTCATCAATTACATGAGTCAAATTCACAGTGACAAATTCATTTTTCACAGTCACACAAAAAAGTATCTGCACTGACATAGGTGTTCAAAATACAAATATTAAAGTAGAATGCAAACATGCTGTAGTACAAAATGGAAATAATTTTTGTGACAACTTCATGCAATTCACAAATGAATATGCATCATAATGACATTAAATCCTGATGCAAATATATTATGATATAAATATGATGTGAAAGTGACATGACATATAGCCAAACATGATGACCCATACTCAGAATTCAAGCTCTGCATTTAACCCATCCACAGTGCAAACACACCCGGAGCAGTGGGTAGTCATTTATGCTGCAGTGCCCAGGGAGCAGTTGGGAGTTTAGTGCCTTGCTCAAGGGTTCCTCAGTCGTGGTATTGGGAGCGCTGTACATTCACTCCCTCCATCTACAATTCCTGCCGGCCCGAGACTTGAACTTGCAACCTTTGGATTCCAAATCTCTAATCATTAGGCCACGACTTGAAATGTTTAATATGTATTATTCTACATTTCAAATGTAATTATTCAGTTAAAATGTAACTATTTACAATGTAAAATATTAAATTATTATAAGTATTAAATATTTAACATAATACTATGACTTTGATAATTAAAAACTATTAGTAATAATAATGTTTAGATAAATGAAATGTAGAAAATAACTATTTAAATAATTCTACTTTTTTCTATGGAGTATATGTATTTCACTTATTTAGATAAGTACTGTATTGCCTAAATATTAAATTACATTTTTATTATTATTTTTAATCAAGATCCCACACAAGTCTTTATATAGCGCTGTGTAAAAAAATAAAAAATTAAACAAAGAAACATCCTGCTCTCATTATCAAACAGCTTCTATTTTGGTCTGTCATTGATCTGGTGATATGGTGCATTTAATGTTTTCAGTGTTTAGCATTTCATGTGGTATACATATGATGTTTCAACTTTTTTTCTTAATCTGTTCATAATCGATGCATGAAATGCTTTTTACATATTACATAAAGGGTCGTTCTTCTCGAAACAATGGAAAACCAAGTGATGTAATACAAAGGTGATGCATCTTAGCAAAAATCTACTCAGCCTGATAATGATCAAGATCTTAGCGTTCAGCACATTTGGCCTGTGGTTTTTTGTATGATATGTACTCTCATTTTCATGTTCAGTAAATGGCACATATGCAAATACTCTACTAAAATGTGTAAATATGTGTATCAGTTATATAATCATCTTGCTCACAAACTGTGCATGTTTATTTGTTTTCAGCAATATTCATGATAAATTTGACAAATACACCAGTAACGATTTGATAATTTAACATATTATTACTAAAGTACAGTGAATGAACCATAAACCAGATTCAAAACCCCTGAGGAACCACCAGCAGTGTGTCATTTTTATTCCTTTAGTAATGACATGAAAAACGTTGACTCATTCTGTTATGACTCATTTTGATATGAGGTACTTAGTGTTACAGTATGTAGGATATGATCAAATTAGTCAAACTGGCTAATGTGAGATTTGCATCACTCTATTGGACTTTTTCAGGATTTAATTTAATTAAGTGATTTAAAAGTTTTCTCCATATAATTGCAGGACAAATTCATCCACTTAATCTACATTAAACTTGAATATTTTGTAAATTCCCTTTAAAGAATTAGTTTAAAATGTGTTCTTTCCAGAAGAGCAGAATGGGCCTTTCAGTTCACTGGAAAAGACACGTAGACCATCGTTATTCTGAGAAATACACCCTCCTGAAACTGACACCTACACTTCACAACTTCAGCGGTGGCTATTTAATGCACTGCAGTTTTAGTCTTAACCACGTCATTCATTATACAGAGGAGCAAAGCTGCATGAAAATGCAATTTTGGGTGTACATATAGGCCGGTTCATATGTTATACAAGTGTGTGTGTGTGTGTGTGTGTGTGTGTGTGTGTGTGTGGCATATAGGCATTTACATGTGTTATACAAATGTGTGTGTGTGTGTGAGCATATAGGCCTATACATATATTATAGTAGTGTGTGTGTGTGTATACACGTATGAATCATGTTGGGAAGTCATTGCCTAATGATTACAGATTTGGACTTGTAATCCAAAGGTTGCGCAGGAATTGTAGGTTGGGGGAGTGAATGTACAGCGCTCTCTCCATCTTCAATACCACGACTGAGGAGCCTTTGAGCAAGGCACTAAATCACCAACTGCTCCCCTGGCGCCGCAGCATAAATGGCTGCCCACTGCTCCGGGTGTGTGTTCACTGCTGTGTGCGTGCAGAGCATGAATTCCGAGTATGGTCAACATACTTAGCTGTATGTCATGTCTCTCTCTCTCACACACACATATACAAAGCAGAATCATTAGGCTAGGCTACTTTATTAGTTGTTCTATTTTCATTATTTAATGTCATTATATTTTCATATTTAAATAAATAGATTCAGTCATTAAAAATAATGCAACCTAAAAAATACAGGATGTGTTTTTTTTTTTTTTTTCAAAAGTATAACTTTAATTTTAAATACTTATATTTACATTTGTTTTTTTTATTACTTAATAATTGCTGTTGGAGGAAGGCAGACTCTCTGTGCTGGATGAATCAGGCCCCATTATCACCGACTTCAGTTATGAAAATGAGAGTCATGGGGTGTATATACATATTTGTATTAATCTTTTAATCTTTGCAAATTGCAAAATCAATGAATCCACATTTAATCATTATATTATTTGTTTATTGTTATTCTGTTTATGTCTATTGTTATTTAATGTACAGTATTTTCAACTATTTAAATAATAAATAAATAAATTCATCATCAGTCATCAAAAGTAATACAACATTAAAAATACACGTTTTAACACTTCATTTATTTATTTTTTCAAAAGTACTATTGAAAGTAACTAAAGATGGTAACACTTTACAAAAAGATTGTATTTGTTAAAATTAGTTGACTACACTTGTTTACACGTAGTAAATAAATACTAATACCAATAAATACTAGAGCATTTATTAATATCAGTCATTTCAACAGTTAGGCTACTAATACATTTTTTAAATCAAAATTGTTATATATGTCAACATTAATTTGTTATTTAATTTATTATGAACTAACACGAATGAATAAGGTCTATAGGCCAAATGCATTTACACATTTGAACAAATTGGACCATATTGCAAAGTGATAGTCTGATTTAATTATGTAAATATTTGCTGTCAGGAATTGTATTCGTTTTATTTCCGTTTTATGATCTAATAAATGTATTTTGTAGCTGAGCCGCACCAGCAGAAGCATAGACAGTAAAAGAAAGAGCAGAAGTCGCTAGTAAATCCAGCTCACTTTTGTGCTGCGCGCTCATCCTCTGCGCATGCGCACCTTCCGCGCGTCTCTTCCCTCCCTGCTGAATCAAACTGCTGCTTGTCCGCGCCGCTGAAACGCCGAGAATGGCAAAACTGGTGGGACATCTCCGCAAAGAGCTCGCCGACTCCCTCTACTCCTGCCGGGTGCTGGTGGTCGGGGCGGGAGGCATTGGCTTCGAGCTGCTGAAAAACCTGGTGCTCACCGGCTTTAAGAATATTGAAGTGGTAAGTTGGAGGAAGGCAATCATAATTAATGTCTTTAGTATTCTTAAAATGGTATCAATAAAAGATTATGTTTAGTTATAACAAGTATTATTGTTATATATTACTGTAATATTGTTACTGTGTCTATGGTAGTATTATAGTTTTAACTTCGTTATTGTTAGCTATGTACAGAGGATTTTGAAACTGTAAGCTGCTATTAGCAGGATAATTTAATGCGGGTTCTCTACAAATATGCATAATATATAACAGTTATGTAATATAATTTAATTAGTTGGTTACAGTTCAAAATTATTGTGAAAGGGTTGTGGTAAGATTGTAATCTGACAAATGTAACAAGCATTAAGTGATAGAAAGCACACACTTAACTGATATCGAAGAGAGGTTATGTTGATGAGGCTTTCAGTGTTTTTATTTGTGTGTTATTAAAACATAAAAACAGAATTTGTGAATGAGTAAAGTTGATTTCATAGGGCCCTAGTTTAGGAATATCATCAGTTTAGTCTCTGTGATGAGACTAGCGCTGCGAGGGTGACAGTTTTCTACCCCTGTGATGGTGAAGACTCAAGCACTGGTGGTTTTGATGTGTTTTTTGAGGGAAAGTCGTGTCAGTTTAATCACTGTTCTATACTACTGCGGTGCACTGAAGCAGATGAACATCAGAGACTGCACTGTGCATACACAGACATTCAGAAGCACACAAACTCAATATTTCATAAAGAAGCTTGGATAGCACATTAAAAGGCTACAACTTCACAATGCTTCTGAAGTAATTCAACTTGCAGCTTCACTATTATTATAGACACACTGTACAGACAGAGCTAATTCACACACACACACACACACACACACACACACACACACACACACACACACAACCAGTTTCTCTCTGTCATTAATTCACAGCTGTGGATTTTCCCTTTCATTCAGTATTGTTTGTTCAAAGTACATAAATTAAAAAAATACAACATCCTTGAACATGGAAAACAATATAAATTACACTGAAACTCTGAGGGAGTGTTGCGAATGGTGCAGCCTGGGAAGGTTTTCTGCGTGGGTTTAGGCTGACACTCATAGCACTCCGTTTGACCCTGCAGTTTGCAGATTTACAAAAGGTGAATGCCTAGAGAGTGACACTGAGATGAATACAGCAACATGTGCCACAAAAGTTGCTGATTTAATAGAAGAGCCTGCCTTCTTGATAACTGTGACTTGTCCCAGATATCCAGCCGTGCCGCTCTCGATAAGGGGAATGTCAGCAGCCAAACACATCCTGTTGACGTGATTCCTGGCCCCTGTGATTACAAAAGAAAAGACATTTTAGAAACGTAGAGTTCCTTAACTTTTACCAAAGGTGGCTAAATTATTCACACCTCTGTTGTCCAAAGCATTCATGACAAGCTGGAAATTTCAGAAGAATTTCATGTCATAATCTGGGCTGCAAGGTGCAAAGAAAAAAACATTGGACTTCAAAGTTTTGACCTTAGTATTAGTGCTTTTTATAGTATACACAGACAGATTAACTTTAGAAATGCAATCCTGCAGCAGGTCGACACCTATTTTTAGCTCAATGTGTTTCAGTTTTTGTCCTAAACATCCTTTGTTTGGATCAATTCTGTAAAGTTTGTCGATCCTTTCCTGTAGACTAACGGTTAAATTTTTTTTTTAATTCTACCCTTCAAGGTATAGTACACCCAAAAATAAAAATGGTGCTTTAAGTTTACTCACCCTCAGGCCATCCAGGATGTAGATGAGTTTACAAATGGATCTTCTGCAATGAATGTGTGCTGTCAGAAAAAGAGTTAATAAAAACATCACAATAATCCATAAGCATTGATCCACATCCATCTATTAACATGTGAATTAAAAAGCTCCATGTTTGTAAGAAACAAATCCATCAAGACAATTCAACAAAAATACGAGTCCTTTATCCATAATATTGCTTTACCTAATGTGGATTATTGTGATGTTATTATCAACTGTTTGGACTCTCATTCTGATGGCACCCATTCACTGTACAGGATTCATTGATGAGCAAGTGATGTATTACTAAATGTCTCCAAATCTGTTACAATTGTTGCAATGACTCTCTTGCAGGAGTCCCCTGGCCCAGATGGAGGAGGGAGCATGTGATGAAGATGAAGAATATGGAGACAGAGATGGAGCAGGTCTTTGAGATGAAGGTCAAAGAAAAGAAGCAAAAACTGAAGGACTCTGAGGCCGAGGTGTGTATGTTGGGACGCTTGTGTTTGGTTTCTAGGTCCAGATAAGGTTTTTTTTTAAGCATTTGTTCCCATTGCTCTCCATATTTGTCATGGCTAATATCACATACTTAACTAAAATTCCTTTGACATCTGTGATGCAGTTGGAGCGGCGTCAAGAACAGATGAAGAAGAATCTAGAAGCTCAGTATAAAGAGCTTGAGGAGAAGAGGCGCCAGTTTGAGGAGGAAAAGGCCAACTGGGAGTCCCAGCAACGCATCCTGGAGCAGCAGAAACTTGATTCATCAAAGTGAGACTCTGCTGTTCTTTCAGCTCATTTCTATAGTGTCTTTCTCTTAAAATAGCATTTCTGTAACTCGCTAGCAAAACAATATTTTAAATGAGGAACTGCACTCATGCATCTAAGTAGATTCAAGCAGACTGACCTTTTTTTTAGCCTGAAATAAAGTTTTATTATTTAGTAATAATTTAGTTATTTTAGTGTATTTGAAAACAAAATGTAAAAAAAGAAATACATTAAAGGGGTCATATGATGTGATTTTAAATTTTTACGTTTTCTTTGGAGTGTTACAAGCTCTTGGTACATAAATAAGATCTGTAAAGTTGCAACACTTAAAGGGGGGGTGAAATGCTCGTTTTCACTCAATATCCTGTTAATCTTGAGTACCTATAGAGTAGTACTGCATCCTTCATAACTCCAAAAAGTCTTTAGTTTTATTATATTCATAAGAGAAAGATAGTCTGTACCGATTTTTCCCGGAAAAACACGAGTGCCTAGAGGCGTGACGTGTGAGCGGAGCTAAAGAATCACGAGCGCCAGTAGGATTTTGTGTTGAGCGAGTCTGGAAGCTGTGACACAGATCCAGAGGCTGAAATTTAACAAGAGCAGCATCAGCAAAGGCTTCTCTATGTGGTATGTACTGAAACTGTATATATTTGCTTAGCGGTTTTGGAAAATGACTAAGTTCCACTTTGTCTTCTTTTTTTTTCTTTTTTTTAAGCTGTACATGTGGAAAGTGCAGTTTGATAACAACATCGCATGTTTTTTACTTGATGTGCTTACACGCTGATAGCTAAGTTAACAACACAGAGATATTTGAAGCAGTTTTACTCGTGCAGTTTGATGACAACATCGCATGTTGTTTACTTGATGTGCTTACGCGCCAATAGCTAAGTTAACAACACAGAGATATTTTAAGCAGTTTTACTCACCGCCTGGTTTCCAACACACGATCGTGACCCTTTTTCGTTGGGATTGCATTATCCTTAAGAAATAAACGATGTGCAAATCCAGCGTCAACCTGGGCCTTGTTTGTAAAACAAGCATCTTCGAAATGCAGGGGAACAAACACAAACACTTGCACAACTCCGTTGATGCTCTGTAAAAATAAACTCCATCCACTGGTCCCTTAATGCTTTTTTTTCTTTGGTAATCTGTGCAGGGTTGTCTTGCCCTGGCAACCAAAAACACACTCCTTTTGTGACATTTCGCGACGCTCTCGCTCTGATCAGTGATTGTCTGTGCACAGCCTCTCTCTGCTCTGCTATACGGGAGCGCGCGCTCTTCCGGCAGACGCGCCCTTAGCACCCATATAAGGAAATTCCGCTCCATCTAACGTCACACAGAGCCATACTCGAAAAAAACTTTCCGAAACTTGTGACAAACCGGAAGGAGTATTTTTGGAACAGAAATACTCCTTCAAACGTACAACTTAATTTTTGAAACTTTGTCCATGTTTAGCATGGCAATCCAACTCTTTAACAGTGTAAAAAACTCAGTATGCATGAAATAGCATTTCACCCCCCCTTTAAATCTCAAACCCAAAGAGATATTCTTTAAGAAAGTTAAGAGTCATCCACATTAGAGTCCTGAACGGGTTCTTTACCCGACGGGTGACCCGCAAATTTGGCTGAAACTGGTGAAAAATATCCAACTGTGTCGGATACGGGTCGGGTCGGGTCTGTATATATATATATATATATATATATATATATATATATATATATATATATATATATATATATATATATATATATATATATATATACAGGATCTGAATTAAAATGTGTTTGATTTAAGCCTATTTCAAAATTTGAATCTCAACTAACGCGATCGTTATAAAGGTGTTTAAACAACAATACACTTCCACTTGCATGTATTTAACAATCGGAATATCAGATATTTCATTCCATAGCTAACACATTTGTGAATATGGGCCTAATCTAGGCTATCCAGGGTTGTTTTTTTTTTTTTTTTAATTGCATCTGAAAATGACTTTGTGCAGCTCGTTCACATGTGTGCTCTGGTGCAGATCCGCCTCTCGTGATGCTCAGCTGCGAACGATTTAATAATGGGTGCGTTCGACTTGAAGCACAACCTCAGACGGTGGTATGATTTGCTCTTTTGTTGTTCTGTTTTCTTTCAGGATCAAAAATACAACAAATGAAAGCGTTTATCTGTATTTCCGACTGATGAGAACTATGCATAAACTGTACATTCATAAATCAGTCAATTTTGTATTTTATTCTAAGATATTTTATTCTAATGTGATCAGTGATTCAAGCACTGATGGACCAATGAGCACATATTTCGACATTTGCAGTAAAAACGTGAAATATAAATTATCAGAAAATGCATTTAATACCAATATATTGAAACGTCTGTTATATACTTCATTAATAAAGGAGTCCAGACTAGTGTTGCACGGTGCACCGATACTTCAAAAGTATCGCGATTCTCGGAAATTAAAAACGTCACGATTCCGAAATTTAATAGTATCGATACATCGATATATATATATATATATATATATATATATATATATATATATATATAATATTCACATTAATCGGGGATTAAACATGGAGTTATGTCCTGTATGCTAAATATCTCTCGATCTCGTTCAGTGAAGGGCGGATTCGTTCACTACATTTAACAAATAACATGCTCCGTCACACAAGCTGTTCATGAGCTGTGCACGCGCTGCTGTGGAGGGAGGTACTTCAGTGAACGAGAAATATAAGTCAGTGGGTTACCTGAACGAGAACGGTCCATTCACCTAAAGATTTGTTCACGGACGAGCGATCACTAGTGCAATTTCATATAGCCTATAGGCTATTAAATATTTGGAATATATATTTTCATATTTTATTAGGTTCTTTGATAAGTTTACGATCCGTGATGTCCCCGATGCGCGGGTCGCGGTGGGTAAAGACATTTTACTGTGTTTGCGGGCTGGGGCGGGACAAATAATTTCATAAAAGCGGGACCCGCTGGTTTAAACCACTTTGGTTTTAAAGTGTTGGGCCCAATGATTTCCACGATGCAGAAAACGTGGATGGAATCGCGGAATCCAGTCATAAAAACGGAATTTACAGTTTAACGCAGAATGTCACGGAATTTGTCAAATTTTGAATTAATTAATCAAAAGTAGGTCATGCACTTACATAAAATCATGATATGGACTAATATCTGCAAATATTAACCCGGAAAAGTATATTTAAATATGAATCCTGCATGTTCTGCGTGTCTGTGTTAATGAATGGCGCAGAAGCGCGTCTTCATTCATTAAACACACGGAAGCGCTGATTTCAGCCTCTTTCCTCTCACTAATAAAGACGTGAACACATAAGGAACATCTCCAGAACTGCACTGAGAGCCACTTCTTGAGCATCTGACCGTTTGATTTGAGTAAAACTAGCGTCATATCACATCCTAGACTGTAGTTTCACATACACAGAACTGTAACGGTAAACCCGTCAAAATAAAAGTATTGGCCAGAAATCTATTAGCCTACTATTGTTCTGCCGAATGTACATAAACCACTACTACTACTATTAAAATGAAAAGAACATAATTTTTTAAGGAATAATCACACAACATTTATTCCATGTTTTATTTGTAATAGTCCCCTTTGTTTACCAAAAAATAAAGTTTGCTTAATTTTAAATAATTAAAAGATAAATTAAACGAATGTTTTATGCCTTCATTTGATAACCAGAAAAATTTAAATACACAGAATTTCTGAAGGGAAAAAACATTTCACATAAGGCCATTTTAAGAATTTTTTTTTACTAATTAAGTAGTTTTTATGCATTTAAATAATTACACGTTAAAACACAGAATTAGGTAACAATAAAATATATGGTGAAGAAAAAAATAAAACATTTCATAGGGCCCTAAACATCTAATATTTGGCATATTTGTTTTTGCAGTAGTTTTTTGGGGATTATTTTTCCTTTAAAGATATCAAGATATATATCGTATATCGAGATATATTTTTTGCTCCATATCGCCCAGCCCTAAGTCCAACCCAAACATTCAGATGTGTGCAGCGCATTTTACGGTGGACACTTCTGACTCACAGGCTGTAAGTACGTTTTCATATTAAAAGAATTTGCCACTGGTGATTCAAACACAAGTTTTGAGCAGTGTAGAGTAGCTTGTTGGTTGTCCTTTCTCCGATCACAAATGCAGACATGGTTCTATGTTTATATAGCACGATACGCAATGCGTAAAAAGCCCCTTATAATAATCGGAAATTATGTTCTCACTGGATGCAACAAATGTCTAGTTTATAACGGGTTTTATTGTATGGCCCTATGATATCCACGATGCGGAAAACGTGGACAGAATCTCAGAATCCTGCCATAAAAATGGAAGTCACAGTTTAACACGGAATGTTACCTTATTTGTTAAATTTTTAATGAATTTTTAATGAATCAAAAGTATGTCATTACACTTTAATCTAATCACAACATGGACTAGTATCTGTAAATCTTAAGCAACAAAAGTCTATTTAAATGTGAATTTTGCATGTTCGGTGTCTCTGTTAATAAATGGCGTAGATGGACGGTTTTGTTTACTACACGCATAATGTACTGATACTGAAGTGCATGTGACACTTGTGGTGATTTCAGCATATTATTTTTTTGGGAATAATCACACAACTATAATTTTTATAGTAAATCCCCTTTGTTTGCCCAAAAATAAATTTTGCTTAATTTTCAATAATTAAAAGCTCAATGAAATTGATGTTTCATCCCTTTACCGTATTTTCTGGACTATAAGTCACGCTTTTTTTCATAGTTTGGCTGGTCCTGCGACTTATAGTCAGGTGCGACTTATTTATCAAACTTAATTTGACATGAACAGAGAGAAATGAACCAAGAGAAAACATTACCATCTACAGCCAGGAGAGGGCGCTGTATGCTGCTCAGTGCTCCTGTAGTCTACACTGAAAACATAGAGCGCCCTCTCGCTACTGTAGACGGTAATGTTTTCTCTTGGTTCTAAATGAATGCAACTTATAGTCCTGTGCGACTTATATATGTTTTTTTTCCTCGTCATGACATAGTTTTGGACTGATGCGACTTATACTTAGGTGCGACTTATAGTCCAAAAAATACGGTATTTGATAACCAGAAAATTTTCTGAGGGGAAGAAAAAAATCATATAGCTACTTTAAGAAAAAAAAAGAACAAATTAAGTTTTTTTTTTATGCATTCAAATAATTAGACATGCTAAAACACAGACTTTGGTAACAATAAAAAAATATGGTGAGAAATAAAACATTTCCTAGGACTCTAAATGTTTTAATAAATTTGTGAAAATGTATAAGTTTCATGATTTTAATTAATTAGACATGCTTTTTGATAATCAAAAAAGGAGTCAAGAAAAATTTAAACAGAAAAAAAATTAATCCTGAAATTAAAACTGAAAAAAATAAAACTGTATTTCAGATGGATAAGCTTTATAAAAGATTCGTTTCTGAAAGGCGGGGCATAGAGTTTTTTATATTTTATATTTTATTTAAATTTGATCAAATGTATGATTTAATAAATTATATAAAGGATATTGTAGAGAATTCTGCGTATTGTGGTTTGTTTTTAACTTGGCTTTAGTTATCATTTTTTAATTAGTATGTTTTTGTAATGATTGCACTGATGGCTAGCGTAGTAAGAACCCATGTGCAGTTTTATTTACAGAAGTGAAATCCAAAATCCAAACAAGATACAAATACGTGACTAGGCACAAATAGACTTGATTGGGAATGAACAGACTTGACTTGACGAAGCATGAAACAGATTCACTAACAGCAGGATACAACATTAATACACAACAAGGTGACTCAAGGTGACACAAAAACATGACTAATTGTAACAGACAATGAGGGTCACATGACATGAACAAACCAATGAGCAAACAGACACATGACTAAGACAACCAATGAGAACGTGACACACTGAACAAGAGCAACCAATAGCATGAAGACAAGAGAGCAAGGGAAGCATGACATAAACAGCATAAGTCAAACTACAAAATAAAAGACATGAAAACAAGAACATGAAACGAAACCCCAAAACATACATTAGTTATACATTAACTACCGTTCAAAAGTTTGTAGTCTGTAGATTTTTTCACCCTCCAGGGTTTTTTATAGAAATTTCAAAAGAACAGCAATTATTTAAAATAATTTGTGACATTTATAGAAGTCATTACAGTCACTCTTGATCAAATTTAAGTGTCCTTGCTGAGTTATTTTCTTTTCAACAACAAAAAAATACTTTAAACTTATGAATAGTAGTGATATAATATTATAAAATTAAATATTTAAAAAATTTTATTAAATAAAAAAATTACAAGTCCATCTCAATAAATTAGAATGTCATGGAAAAGTTTATTTCAGTAATTCAACTCAAATTTTGAAACTTGTGTATTAAATTCAGTGCACACAGACTGAGTCTTTGGTTCTTTTGATTTTGGCTCATATTTAACAAAAACCCACCAATTCACTATCTCAACAAATTGACAAAGTGAATTTTTGGCCTTCTGGAAAGTATGTTAATTTACTGTACATGTACTCAATACTTGGTAGGGGCTCCATTTGCATTAATTCTTAAATCTTCCTCTTGACAATACCCTGTAGATTCTCTCTGGGGTTCAGGTCAAGTCCAGAACCATGGTCATTTAACCAACTTTTGGTGCTTTTGGCAGTGTGTTCAGGTGCCAAATCCTGCAGGAAAAAGAAATCAGTATCTTCAAAAGCTGGTCAGCAAAAAGGAAGCATGAAGTGCTCCAAAAGTTCTTGGTATACGGGTGCAGTGACTTTGGTTTTCAGAAAACACAATGGACCAACACTAGCAGATGACATTGCACCCCAAATCATCACAGACTGTGGAAACTTAACACTTGACTTCAAGCAACTTGGGCTATGAGCTTCTCCACCCTTCCTCCAGACTCTAGGACCTTGGATTCCAAATGAAATACAAAGCTTGCGCTCATCTGAAAAGAGGACTTTGGACCACTGATCAACAGTCCAGTTCTTCTTCTCCTTAGCCCAGGCAAGACGCCTCTTATGTTGTCTGTGGTTCAGCAAATTCCTTGACACGTCTGTTTGTGGTGGCTCTTAATGCCTTGACCCCATCCTCAGTCCATTCCTTGTGAAGTTCACTCAAAATTCTTATATCAATTTCACTTGACAATCCTCATAATGCTGCGGTTCTTTCGGTTGGTTGTGCATCTTTTTTCTTCCACTCAACTTTCTGTTAAAATGCTTGGATACAGCACTCTGTAAACAGCCAGCTTTTTTGGCAATGAATGTTTGTGGCTTGCCCTCCTTGTGAAGGGTGTCAATGATTGTCTTCTGGACAAGTGTCAGATCAGCAGTCTTCCCCATGATTGTGTATCATTGAGAACCAAACTGAGAGACCATTTTAAAGGCTCAGGAAACCTTTGCAGGGGTTTTGAGTTGATTAGCTGATTGGCATGTCACCATATGCAAATTTGTTGAGATTAGTTGTGAATTGGCAGGTTTTTGTTAAATGTGAGCCAAAATCATTACAATTAAGGAACCAAAGACTTAAACTACTTTAGCCTGTGTGCATTGATTTTAATACACAAGTTTCACAATTTGAATTTAATTACTGAAATAAATTAACTTTTCCATGACATTCTAATCTATTGAGATGCACCTGTAAATCGAGGACATGGAAAAATATTGATATTTACGGTAACCATAATTAATAATTATTTTAATAAATTTAATCACTAATGTTTCTGTCTTTTTTATTCTCAGGACAATGGAAAAGAACAAGAAAAAAGGAAAAATCTTTTAAAGACATCATGAAGCTCCATTTCTTACAAAACCAGACACTCCTTGCATCTCTTTTGATGCTCTGATGTTTTATGACCCCATAAGAAACGCATGCTGGAGTGCTACAATACAGTTTACTGCACTTTCCATTGCAACATGAATGAAAGGAATGATACATCCACGCACGACTTTATCGCCCTCTTCTGGTTGACTGTTGTATTGCACAACATGCCCAGTATGTCAAGTATGTTCTCGACCTTTCGATTAGAGTGAGAATATTGACCAACATTCCTTTAATTAATTAATTAATGTTTTTAATAATTTCTGACGGTACAGACAGACATTTTCAGCTCTTCAGTCCACATTCACACATCCACACATACTTGTATAAAAACGTATATGTGCTGTAAGTCACTTTGGGTAAAAGTGTCTGCTAAATGAATAAATGTGTTAGTGTTAGATGGTCTGGTGGTAGGTTTGTATGGGTGTGATGGAGAATCAGACAGAAGCAAGTGCAACGAGTTCATACAAAGCTAAGCTTGTGTATGTTGAAAACAAAGCTATGGATAAATGGTTTTTGGCTTCTGCTGGTGTGTGAGACATGATGTTGTGTCTTTTTTTGGGGTCATAAACATTTGAAAACCTGTTTTGACGTTATTGCGCAGCTAAATTATGACAATAACAATTTTCTGTGTTTAAACCCGTTTGCTGGCTGTGTACGTATAAAATTGTGTCCCTACCATAGATGGTGTTATATAAAATGATCATCGATATTAATGACAATTGTCATTTCTTTATATGGATGGATATAAAATAATTACAATAATATTATAGGATATTGCTTGAACATTCTGCCTTAAAATTGCAGACTTTAACAGCATTTGTCTGCTCATGTTTTATTCTCTCTTTTTTTTATTTTATTGTGATCCGATTATGTTAGATGTCCCTTAATCTATTCCTAAACTGATCTTGGATTTTTAGTTATGGCTGGTCCTAGATCAGTTTATCTAAACAGATGTTATTTTAGCCATTCTCACCCAGATTGCCCTTTATAATAAACTCACTTCACATTCTAAATGTCAATGAGAGTTTTCAAAATATTAAAACTCCTCACATTTTACAGAAATATAATAAAATAAAACAATCTAACCCAACACTATTGTTGTGTAATTTACTTTATTTGTATGTGTATATGCAAATTTCGGATTGTTTTTATCTTCATCTTTTATTCTTTCTGCCTAACTACATTATTAAACATGAGATGTTACCTGATGAGAGTTATACCATATTTTCTATTATTTATGCTAATTGAATAGGTCTACATGAATATGCACACATTCAAATAAGTTTGACACCAGGTAATCTCATTGCATTTTAATATTTATTTGCAAAGATTAAGTGCTAAATGAAAAGGTAATTCTTTACAAAAAGGTTCCATAAATGCTGAAATTAACATTAATTAAGATTAATAAATGATGTAGAGGTATTGTTCATTCTTAGTTCATGTTAACTAAAGTAGTTAACTAATGTTGACTAATGAACTTTTTTGTAAAGTGTTACCAATGAAAAGAGTTTAACATTCAGTTTCAGGAAATGCAAAAATTCATTTCTTAAGAAAGGACAGTTGTATTAAGCAGTAACAGTATTATTTTATGTTTTCTTGAGCTGCTCCTTAATATAACTCTTTATCCAAGCCTCTTCTGGTTTCACACAAAATCTGGTTCTAGGTGTCGTAACCCTGCAGGGAAAGTTCACATTTTCATACATACACAAAATCAGTTTAATCATTTGTCTACAAATTAAAAGGAGCGTTTACTAGTTTTTCTTAATAATATATTTTAGAGTTAAATACTTACACAATGCCAGGAACAGGGCAATGTGAATCTGTCTTCTCAGCACTCACAATTTTTTTGATTGGAATTTGAAAGTCGATAAAATTGAAGCAACACTCCTCAGGAATTGGAGCAGCAGCCTGAGCTGTTGGTGAGATAAAATATATCGTCTAGTTTTAGGAAAGAACCATAAAATTGATTGAATATCCAACCAAATATTATTTTGATATTATTCATCTTTCAAAATAAAGGTCCTTTCTAGGTTCTGTGAAGGACCATATCTGGCTGGTTAATCAGCATCGGTTTGTTTCTGGGTTCTTTCAAGCTCTGTAAGTTTTTAGCTCACTGGAGAAATCAAAGTTCAGTGACGAACATACAAAGGTTCCACTATGGTCCCTGGCTGTAAAATTATTTTATTTCTAATTTGATCCATTTGAATCCCTTTAAACTTTATGTACAACTTCATGTCTTAATAATTTAGTCACAAAACTGTATTTCAAGAGAACTTACGCTGAGCCTCAGAAGTCCAGGTCATCATCAGGACCAGCCCGAACAACAGACACAAAGAAGATGCCCTCATGGTTTCTGATCTGAAGCTGATCTTCAAGCTTTGATAACGAGCTGTTGCAGATGTCTGAGACAGTCCAAGTCTGCACCACATCTTTAAATGTTTTTTTGTTTTTGTTTTTTTCGGACGTGATGCTAAATAGAAACCCAGATCTGTGGTTTGATAAGGAAATATACTTCATCCCCCCTCCTCCTCTTCAAAGTTCACACAGACAATCACATTTGCTATACTGAGTTTGCATGCTTTTTGCAAGCAGAGATTGTGAAAAGATACAATACTAAAAAACTGCACTTTCTGAGGATGTGCTGTAAATTTATGACTCATAAGTTTACAGCACATCTTTAGAAAGTGCTTTTTTTTTGCTGATGCCCAACACAAGAAAAGAAAGTCCTATGTCTTTTAATTAATTTTCAACTTGTGTAAAATATTATCTGCATTGCATTCGTTGTGTCCAAAGCACAGAAGGACTGTAATTCATCAATTACATGAGTCAAATTCACAGTGACAAATTCATTTTTCACAGTCACTCAAAAAAGTACATGCACTGACATGGTGTTCAAAATACAAATATTAAACTAAAAGGGAAACGTATTGTAGTACATAATTGGAAATAATTTGTGTGATAACTTCATGCATCATTCATTAAAAAAAGAACACTTAACAGATCAATATTTAATTCAAATATGAATATGCATCATATTTCATATCCCCATTAAATCCTAATGCAAATATAATTATTATATAATGATTACATTTATTTTTTCATATGTATTATTCTTTATTTAAAATGTGTATTAAATATTTAAACTTAAAATGTCACAACTTTATTTAGATAAATAAAATGTAGAAAATAACAATTTAAATACAAACCCGATTCCAAAAAAGTTGGGACACTGTCCAAATTGTGAGTAAAAAAGGAATGGAATAATTTACCAATCTCATAAACTTATATTTTATTCATAATAGATTTAGATAACAAATCAAATGTTCAAGGTGAGACATTTTGAAATGTCATGCTCATTTTGGATTTCATGAGAGCTACACATTCCGAAAAAGAAGGGACAGGAAGCAATAACAGGCCGGAAAAGTTAAATGTACATATAAGGAACAGCTGGAGGACCAATTTGCAACTTATTAGGTCAATTGGTAACATGACTGGGTATAAAAAGAGCCTCTCAGAGTGACAGTGTCTCTGTCAAAAAAAAAAAAAAAATAGTGGTACAATATAGTGGTAGTTTCTCAGAGAAAAATTGAAAAGAGTTTGAAGTTATCATCATCTACAGTGCATAATTTCATTCAGAGATTCTGGAAAAATCTCTGTGCGTAAGGGTCAAGGCCAGAAAACTACTGGATTTTTATCTGGCCCTCAAACAGCTTACTTATTTTATGTATTAGAGAAATCTATCACATTGGCAAGCCACCCAAACTACTGCTCAGCCAAATAAAGCAAAATCTAACAGCACCATCAATCTTGAAAGGTATATCCAAGTTCTAGAACAACATATGCTTCCATCCAGGAGTGCAAAATTCTCGAAAAAATATGTTAGCAGAGGGGACGGCTGCCATAACAAAAGAAAAACATCACTGCAGGCTTCAACCCGGCTGCATTTATGATTTAGGCAAAATCTCCAAGATTATTTAATGATTCAATCCATTTCAAACAACTGTTCAAAACATGAAACTTTTAACGGACTTTAGAACAGGCCATGTGTTTGTTTTTTTTTTTTTAACATAACCGACACTTAGGCTAGGCAGTCATGAAACGCTCAAAAGGCTAGGGCCATTACAAATTTATTGGACAGGAAAACAAGTCGATCAACATTTTCGGGGTCAAGAGCAGAGCGTTTTTTATTCACTACATGTCAAGCTGTTGAGAAGACGCGCTCCGACCGCACTGATGTTCCAGGGACACTCAGGTACAGCTGTTCAAGGTGGGGGTATTACTGTCAATTTTCCACTACAAAAGCCGGTCGCTCTCAGCTTGCAATGGTCCTTTTCATAACTCAGAATCTCCTGTAACTTGATGCGCGAATGAGGCGAATTCACGTCTACCGCGCCGCGAGACGTCCAGACACGCATAAATCCGTCATTGACTTATCACTGAAATTATTCGCGCCAGACACTCTATTTGGGTTTGGTGTGAACGCAGCATAAGAGGTCGCTTTCGACATCACTGGGTCTTATAGGCGCGTAAAATTGCTGGTATTTTCTGTCTAGCTTTCGCAACGCATAATAATCTAAGCTAAACCTGTATTAGACAAGAATGGAACAACATTCCTATTCCTAAACTTGAACAATTTGTCTCCTCAGTCCCCAGATGTTTGCAGACTGTTATAAAAAGAAGAGGGGATGCCACACAGTGGTAAACATGGCCTTGTCCCAACTTTTTTGAGATGTGTTAGGCTATGTTCACACTGCAGGCTGAAACGACCCAATTCCGATTTTTTTGCACCTATGCGACCTGTATCTGATCTTTTCATGACAGTCTGAACGACACAGATCCGATCTTTTCAAATGTGACCCAGGCCACTTGGGAATGTGGTCCTGAATCCGATACGTATCCGATCTTTTGAAATGCGACCTCCGTCTGAACAGCCAGGCCACATGTATCCGACCCGTACGTCATTTATACGGTACAAACATCATAATTCTGCGTTGAAGTAGGCGGGAACGAGAAGAGCCACTCACATCAG